>NC_057795.1:61085959-61281699 GCF_018294505.1 Triticum aestivum | reverse complement strand
TCTCGCCTCTCCCTCTTCTGATCTTCTCCATTGCAAAACCACGTCCTCTCCTCTCCATCATCTCCATTCCAAAACGACCTCCTCTCCTCTCCATCATCTCCATTCCAAAACCACTATCTCGCCTCTCCCTCTTCTGATCTTCTCTCCATTGCAAAACTACCTCCTCTCCTCTCCATCATCTCCATTCCAAAACCACCTCCTCTCCTCTCCCTCTTCTCTATTGCAAGACCACCGTCTCTCCTCCCATCTTCCAAAGCTAGCACCGGACCACTCAGAACAACATCTATGGAGAGGATGCAGCAGCAAATCAGGCAGATCGCCGGCGGCGACCAGGCAAAGTTAGCCAGGTTGAAGGAGATCCTTAGTTGGTTTGACAATGAGTGGGAGATTTCTAGGATGGTGCGGGCCATGTGGCAATGTATGCAAAAGAGCGAGACGACGGCGATGAGGGCGGCGATGTACATGTACTCCTCGGCGGCAGTCACGCCGCAGTCCTCCGAGTTCATTGAGTATTACCAATGGGCGATGGAGCAGACAGATTCACCCGAGGCGACAGTCAGGCGGAGGTGGTGGGCGTACAGGTCGAAGGTCGAGCACCCAGAGGATAACGAATAGATCGAGTATGGTGTGCCGTTTGTGAGTGTGCAGAGCCAGCCGGAGCCACAGGAGTATTCGTTCTCCCACCGCAAGAGGAGGCCGGATGGCGCGATGTCTCTTCCCCGACGTTCTCCACGGTTCCCTCGATGCTCGCCTCGTTTCAACGGCGGCGGTAGGGTTTAAGGTAAGCTTCACACTAACCTAATCTTCCACCTGCTCATGCTTACAATCAGTGTGACAGCTAATGAAAATCATGCTTACAATCAGTCTCCGAGTACTACGCCAATCACCCTAAAATAGCTCTGGACCTTAGGGTCAAAGTTGTGACACAGTGTACAAATAAAGAAAAATAGATTGGTGCTTCTTTCAGAAAAGAGTACTCCCTAGAAAACTGCCAATATAAGCTACTAGTATTTGGTTAGAGGATTTTCTGCCGAGAAAGATCTGTCCACATAGAGCGCCACACATCCCACTGGTTGTGGTGGATGCCAATGCGTGCATGCAGCATGGTTGGTGTCAGTAATTTTTACTTGGCACACCTCGCACTCTGCATATATGCCGGTTCCATACGTACATTTGTGCAGTTCCACCAAAATGCAGCTGAATAACCCTGTTTGCACAGATAATGAAAAAGCGTGATTACATTATAGTGGCACTAGTTGATGAAACACACAAAATAAATAGAAGAAAATATTGCGATAGTATCATAGTATGCCATGCTGAGAGGGCAAGATGGGCCCTGCGACGCCTCATACGGTACGCCTCATACTGGACATCGTCCCAAGTCTCCCAGATACACCTTTTGCCAGTGATGAACATCAGTGTAGAGTAGTAGTACAAGGAGGCACCTTGAGACATTTAAAGCTCTATTTTTGTACATATCAACTAAAATTAAGCACCCCAGTTTGCAGAAACGCTTAAACATTAATAATGGGACTAGTTGATGAAACATACTTTAACAAAGAGAAGCACTTTCTTTATCTACATTGGAAATGAAATGATATAGATGACACTCGCTCTATTTTAACTGTATTATTACATCATTTTATCAGTGACACTAGGGTCGAGCAGGTGGCAAACGAGGTGTACCGTGCGTCGCAAGGATGGAGGCCGGGGGTGCTTAGACTGGGATGCTGAAGCTGGCTCTTTCAGTCACCAACATGGAGTATTCAATTCATGTGACTTTTTGGTGCAGTTCACCTAAAATGAAGCAATGCCCCGTGAGCTAGCAGCTTCTTCAATTTTTTTTTAAGAAAAGGGCTCCAGCCCCGGTTCCATTTCCATCGGAAAACGAAACCCACAGAGCTTCTTCTTCATTAGTTGCAATAAAATTGAGCAACATCAAGGTTGGTTGTGAAGCTCCTGGAATGCTCAACTATAATTTGGATATCATTTGTGTAGTTCAACTAAGATCAAGCGTGAAATTTATATCTCTGTTTGCACAAAAAAGGTGGAAAGGAGGGTGACTAACAAGTAACAAGTGATGAAACATGCATCAAATGAAAAGAAGCATGTTCCTTATCTGAATGGAAATCCTACAAGGACAGTAGCAATTTCTAAAGCAGTGGCATTGCTAGATATTATTGTGGGCATCAGGATTAACTATGACAACCGTTAAATACGACATTACTTTGGGCACGGGAGAGTAGGCGGACTAGAATAGTTGCATTTCTAACGAAAAGAACCAACTTATCTTAATGGGAAATTTTAGCAGGACATGTAAAGAAGTGCCATTGATTCATATTACTGGAGGCATTACATTGAAAACAACATTGGTTTAACGTGTCCTTACTTTTAACAGTGCGACTGCTACATTTTACCAGTGGCATTACATAAGAGTGGCTCGAGGCAACAAACATCAGAACAGGATATTTGGGTTGGTCCCATTTTTGTTCCGTATAGCCACCTTATACTGTGTGAGGCTAGCAAATTTAGTGCTGGACTTACTCCGTTGACTTGTCCCCCAGTCCCCACTTTCTTTCCTTTTTCAACCAATAGATCGGGTTTATATTGAGTTTGTACTGCATTTCCCTTTATTTCCCTATTAGACCTAGAGACCAGTTGGATAGCCAGTCTCTGCTACTTTTCGCCCCCATTATTTCCTCTTTCAACCAAGTCCTAGATTCAGGTAACAAATCCTCCCCCACCCCCACCCCCTTTCTTCCTTGTTTGAACCAAGTAGTACTAGATTCGAGTGCATGAACTAGTTTTACCTCTTAAACGTAAAAAAATTAGGTGGTTTTCGAACAGCCGATCGATCCTATCTACGAGGGGGCCTGAGAAATAGTAAAAGTTAGAAATGCAGCGACGTCAGGAGCTCAGGAAGTGGAGCAAGGCCGGTTTCGAAGGAAGTTATACCCGATGGTCGTCGGGATGTCGCTAGGTGGGCGGCGTGAGGCCGGATCTGCCCACACTACGACAGCAAGGAAGAAGAGGTCGGAGGCCCTCCCTCGCCAGCGGTGCTTGGGAGAGAACGACAAGGCAGGCTGATCGGGACGTGCCCAGCAGTGGGTAAGAGCCGTCGCCGAGGATGACCGCGTGAACGTTGCACCTTCTCACCTTCCCCGGCGGAGAGGATCCGGCTGGATTTGTGACCAGTGGTGAGAAGAGAGAGAGAGAGAGAGAGTGTGTGGCCACCGCTATCTTGTTTAGATCTGGAGAGGCCGAGACGGTGTGAAGAGAGCAACACTAGCAAGCAAGCGCAGAGGCTCCTGCCTATATAGTTTTCTTTTGTCTACCGGAGCCGGCTTGACCTCGTCAATGACTGTCGAGAAGTCTTCATGCACGTGGCCTGGAGGCGCAGTTGTCGTCATTTTGATCTGAAGCGCCGGATTATAACATATAACACGAAATAATGCCACATGACAAGAAATCATAACCTCACTGCCCAAAGGAGACAACATGGATCCCGACGGACAAACTAGACGAGGAACAACGCTCAAATTAAAGATAAACTCATAGAAAAGGGGTCCGTCGATAGATGTTTAATTAACATAGACGGCTTGACCTAGATGGCAGCCGAGTAGTCACTGTTCGTGCATGTGCCTCCAATGACTAGCCCAACTTAGTTGTTGCTGTTTAACCATCACAGTGATCCGAAGCACATGACACATAATTTTGCGAGATGACAAGAAACCTTTTTTTAGATTTCTCACCACAACTACAGCCATGTACAACACAGCCTACATGATATGTAGACGATAGCCAATCCAGGCGTGTCTGCTGGAGTCTGGTCACATGCATGGACGAACTGATCTTTCGTGTCTTGCAGGGATCGTCCAGGCACCAACGTAGTACAACACTTCTCTAGTACTATCGCTCGCCTCCCTCTTCTATTAAGTCACCTGACTTGTGGGGCCGGGGAGTGTGCCTGTGGCCGGTTCTCAATTGTCGTCCCACATGTGTGTGCGAACGCAATATGACGCGCGTTCCATTCGGAGAGCAGCGTGCCAGACCGACCGACCGTCTGGGGTGCGACGCGAACGCGACGTGCATGCTGTATACTCCGTACATGTGTACCGTTGTTTTCTAGACGCTTTGCTCCATGGCGCGGGCGCAATCCATGGATACAAAATTAGTATACTATATACTATTTAAAAGTCGAGGGCGGGGCTTTTCCTGCCCGGTAGGCGACGGGACAGTTCCGCCTAGTCGGTTTGACAGAGACATGAGAAGACATGGGAGTAGGTTGCTGCAAACGTAGGGCTGTGTGATTTGACAGCGAGTTACTGCTAGACAGGTGGGGCCCCATGATTTGACTTGCCATTATTATTTTAACTGCGGCACTACGACCGGCGTGAGTCTCCCAATTCCTGACCACCTCCATACAGGTGTCTCTCCCAATGCTCCACCATGTAGTAGTAGAGGCTGGCTCTTGCATGAGAGCCCACTTCTCCACTTTTTCCTTGCCTCTCTTTCCTCCACATATGCAAAAATGCCATGTAAGCGCACTATTGTACTTACTTGCTGCTACAGGTGCTTAAGCTTGCCACATAGGCATAAAGTCTGATGTGGCAAGTTAATCAAGAAGAGAGAGACTAGTTTGGTGACCCAAGGAAGAAATGGTGCTAAGCACATGTACCTAGGTGAAAAGACAATTTTGAGTCTATAGCTAATTAAATGACGCAAACTTAGCAACACCATTTCATTGGAAGAGGTCACTCCTTGGCATATGCAATAAATACTAGTACTCCCTGTGTCCCATTATATAAGAATGTTTTTGACACTACACTAGCTAGTGTCAAAAACGTTCTGATATTATGGGATGGAGGGAGTACGAAGAAAGAGATAGAGAGGAGTAAAAACACTTATAGCCAACCTTGTTGTAGTATGAGTGCCTAAGTGATGACTATGTATGACATGCCCACATCAGATAGCCTAACGCACCGTGTGAAATCTCCGAGGGCGCGACCACGCGAGTGACGCGACGGTCGTGGTAGGCGCGACCATGATACGGGCTGCTGGCAGCCCTTGGATCTGAGATCAAACGTCGCATGCTAAGTTGCTGAAAATTTTAAGAATAACCCTCCAGGATAGGATATTCACCCATAGGTCTAGAATCATGCCATGGAACCATTCGATCTCAGATCCAAGGGCTCTCGGAAGCCCGTATCATGGGAGAATGGAAAGCCACTACCCTATCGTTCGCACGCTGGCAGTTCGCTCCTACTCTTTCCCGCACGTCCTTTAATACTATGGCGGTTCGCTCCTAGGCGTCCCGTCCATTCACATTACGGCAGTTCCACTAATCCTAACCCTCCTCCCAAATCCATGGCGTCCCAAATCTCCCCGATCGGTGGTGAGTACAAGGTTAGAACCATCACCGGAGATGAGTTCGACGTCATCTACACCCGTACTTCCGCGACGGTTAAAGGATGCCTTTCTCGCTTCAGACGCATGCTCGAAAACTCACATGATGAGTGGGTCTTTGGGCTAGATGTTGAGTACACCACAGTCGTGGGACGAGAGAAGGATCTAAAGGACGAAGAGAGGAAGAAGCCCGCTGTGATCTAGGTTTGCGTACATAATGTTTGCTTGGTCTACCACATATGCCATGCCGACGTTGAGTGCCAGGATTTTAAGAACTTCCTCGAGGACAAAACAGTCAAATTCGTTACTGTAGACTTTAAGAACGACAAAGAAGTCCTGCGTCGGATAGGCCTCGTTGTAGGCAACCCCTTCGACCTCTAGAAGAATCGGCTGGTGCCCTCTCGTCAGCCCTCAGTGCTGACCCTGGAAAGGATCCATGGTTCATCCTTCGTACCGCAAACTGGAGAAACCTCATTACAAGTTTCATCGTCATGCATGGCAGCGGAATGTACTAGATATATACCACATCCACTACGCTGCAATGGATGGCTACCTTTGTTTTAGTATCTACAAGGGTTGGATGAAGAGCAACAACCAAGTTGGCGGTTCAAGCAAAGAAGTATTGACCAAGAGGAAGAGGGACAAGGACGAAGTCGAGGACGTGGACGAGGACTCCGAGTAAGGTGGCAGTGTCGTTGCTCATGGCGGTTCTAAACTTCTAATGAAGTGTCTACCGGATTAGTTGCATAGTTTAATTTCAGGTGTGCTTAGTTTAATTTGAGGGGTGTGTTGTGCTGAGCCCCCAGCAGAACTATGTTATGTTTCTTCTCGTTAATTTAACTCTTCAGTATGTACATACTAGTACTAGTATTTCTTTAATAGAATTTAGCACCCCAATTAAGCACGTACTAGCTTTTTTAATAGTACTATATGCATAATTTGGCGATGAGCGCTCTCGATATGTACCACCTTTTTTTCAAATTTCAATTTTTGCTCCATGGCGCAATCCGTCGATAGTGGAGTACTACTGTACAAAAGCATACATTTTTTAAAAGGCTAGCGTACTGTTCATCATATATATATATATAGCCAGTTAAGTTCTCAACCTAGAACAACGTGCATGCCATGTAGTAAACCGATCTGGAGGAAGTATAGTAAAAATGAGGTGATTTTACCCAGCGATCGGCGGGGAAGCATGGCCTGTCATGAGGTCCCATGTGTCATGACATACCAAGGCGATGCGTGTGTCCCTCTTGAGGCAGAAGTAATACTAGTACGTGGTTTGAGATGATGTCGAACCGAAGTGTGAAATAATGGTTGCTTCATCCGTCTGGGAAGGTGCGGCATTGTGATTTGACGTCTCATTGCTCATTACTAACACTGGGCCGGTACAAGTGGGGTGCGTCCCCCCCCTGCCGTTCTGCACTGTTATTTGGTGCTTGACATGTCGACCCGTTTGCACATGAGATGACCCCCACATCCTTTGTCAAAATAAACAACACCCCTTTCAATGCATTTCACTCTTCCGTGCAACGGACGGGCACCTTGCTCCTACAGGTGCTTAAGCTTGCCACATAGGCATAAAGTCTGATGTGGCGAGTTAATCAAGAAGAGAGAAACTAGTTTGGTGACCCAAGGAAGAAATGGTGCTAAGCGCGTGTACCTAGGTGAAAAGACAATTTTGAGTCTATAGCTAATTAAATGAAGCAAACTTAGCAACACCATTTCATTGGAAGAGGTCACTCCTTGGCAAATGCAATAAATACTAGTACTCCCTGTGTCCCATAATATAAGAACGTTTTTGGCACTACACTAGTGTCAAAAACGTTCTTATATTATGGGATGGAGGGAGTACGAAGAAGGAGATAGAGAGGAGTAAAAAAATACACTTATATCCAACCTTATAGCCAACCTTGTTGTAGTATGAGTGACTAAGTGATTACTATGTATGACATGCCAATATCAGATAGCCTAACGCACCGTGTTAAATCTCCAAGGGCGCGACCACGCGAGCGACGCGACGGTCGTGGTAGGCGTGACCATGATACGGGCTGCTGGCAGCCCTTGGATCTGAGATCAAACGGTCGCATGCTAAGTTGCTGAAAATTTGCAGAATAACCCTCCAGGATAGGATATTTGCCCATTGGTCTAGAATCACGCCATGCAACCATTCGATCTCCGATCCAAGGTCTCTCGGGAGCCCGTATCATGGGAGAATGGAAAGCTTCTACCCTTCCGTTTGCACGCTGGCAGTTCGCTCCTACTCGTCCTCGCACGTCCTTTAATACTACGGCGATTCGCTCCTAGTCGTCCCGTCCATTCACATCACGGCAGTTCCACTAATCCTAACCCTCCTCCCAAATCCATGGCATCCCAAATCTCCCCGATCGGCAGTGAGTACAAGGTTAGAACCATCACCGGCAATGAGTTCGACATCATCTACACCCGTTCTTCCGCGACGGTGAAAGGATGCCTTTCTCGCTTCAGACGCATGTTCGAAGACTCACATGATGAGTGGGTCACCGGGCTAGATGTTGAGTACACCACAGTCGTGGGACGAGAGAAGGATCTAAAGGACGAAGAGAGGAAGAAGCCCGCCGTGATCCAGGTTTGCATGCATGACTTATGCTTGGTCTACCACATATGCCATGCCGACGTTGAGTGCCAGGATTTTAAGGACTTCCTCGAGAGCAACCTAGTCAAATTCGTTACTGTAGACTTTGGTAATGACAAAGAAGTCCCGTGTCGGATAGGCCTCATTGTAGGCAACATCTTCGACCTCCAAAAGAATCGACTGGTGTCCTCTCGCCAGCCTTCAATGCTGACCCTGGCAGGAGCCATGGTTCATCCTTCGTACGGTAAACTGGAGAAACCTCCATACACGTTTCATCGTCATGCATGGCAGGAATGTACTAGATATAGACCACATCCAGTACGCTGCAATGGAGTGCTACCTTTGTTTCAATATCTACAAGGGTTGGATGAAGAGCAACAGCCAAGTTGGCGGTTCAAGCAAAGAATTATCAGCCAAGAGGAAGAGGGACAAGGACGAAGTCGAGGACGTGAACGAGGACTCCGAGTAAGGTGGCAGTGTTGTTGCTCATGGTGGTTCTAATGCAGTGTCTACCGGAATAGTTGCATAGGTATGCTTAATTTAATTTGAGGGGTGTGTTGTGCTGAGCCCCCAGCAGAACTATGTTATGTTTCTTCTTGTTACTTTAACTCTTCAGTAAGTACATACTAGTATTTCTTACATTTCATCTTTTAGTTGGTATAGTACTACCACTCGTTTATTCACATTATATATGTACAATATATATGGCCAACATCATATAGCCAGCAGTTTAGTTGTCAAAGAATTTCAGGGTGCTTAGTTATGTCAAGGAATTCCAGGGTGCTTAGTTTTATTTGAGGGGTGGGTTGTGCTGGACACCATTATTGTGACTAGCATTTTTAACAGTACTATATGCATAATTTGGCGACGAGCGCTCTCTATATGTACCACCTTTTTTTTTAATTTCAAGTTTTGCTCCATGGCGCAATCCATCGATACTACTGCTGTACAAAAGTATACATTTTTTAAAAAGGCTAGAGGGCGGGGCAGTCTAGCTTGGTCGGTTTCACGAGAGGCGAGGGCCTTTGTGATTTGACGGCTCATTACTGCTGGAAGGCGGGGCCTTGTGATTTGACTGCTCGTATAAATGCGCTGACGACCTGATCGAGGAGGAGCAAAGAACCGTGCGGTATACTCAAGTTTTCCACTGGAGTAGTACTGCGACGGAGGAGCATGAAACACGGCAGCCCAGTGCCATATGGCGATAAAAAATGATCTAATTTGCTAGTCATCTCATTGTTAGCATTGTTCTATTCTTTCCCTCAAAAAACAAAAACCATTGTTCTATTCATGCCTCGCAGAGAACATGACATGTGCGGCGAAACACCCGAAGGAAAAGATGAAACACAGCAGCAAAAGAAGAAGGAAGATTATCACCCCAAATGATCTAATTCGCCGCGGAGTCGTAACTGCTTCTTCATCGCCTCCACGACCTCCATCTCCTGGCGCGTCTCCTCTGCCATCTTCTTCATTCTGTCCATGACGCAGGATTTCTCGACGCGAGCCTTCATCATCTGTTCCACGGCCGCATTACGTACCTTGACAGCAGCCAGGTGCTCGATGCGGAGCTTTGCCAACTCCTCCTTCTATTCCAAGACGAGGGCCTGGAACATCTTCATCGAGGAACTACTATTCTCATGCAACTTCTTCCAGCCGGCGTTCTTCTCCTTCAATAGGTCGATCTCGTGGCAGAGCTTCGCCTTGTCCTCCTGAAGTCGCAGGATTTCGCCGGTCGCCTTCTTCTCCGAGGCAATGCTCTTCTTCAGCAGCATCACCAAGCCGGCTGTCAACTCCCCCTGCTGATTGAGCAAAGCGGGCATGTCGTCGAGGCTCTCCTTCAGCAACTCCGTCATGCCTTGGATGAACTCCTTCTGCTTATTGAGGTGCTTATTGAGCTGATCGGGCATGCCGTCGAGGGATAATGACTCTAGCTCCGCCGGCTCGGCATGTTCGCCTCCGCGGCTAGGGCGCTCCTGGGAGCCATCGCCTGCCCGTGAGAGATCTTTCGAGGTCTCTGCGTGGCGGCGAGCCCTCTTTTTTTTGCAGCCTTAGTTGTCGCTCCCTTGTTACGAGTAGTTCTCGACCTAGAGCTCTGCTCACTGACATGGCAACGACAGACGAAGAAGAAGCACTTATGAGGAGGAAAGGTAGAGTAATTTTCGGTTAGGTAGTTCCCCTTTTTATAACCTAAGTACTAGCACTAGTAGTACTAATACCTGCATAGTGGGAACATGTTCAGGTTTGGTACGTAGTACTAGTAGGTGTGAGCAGGCTTTCGAATGTGATGGGAACAAGGTAAAGATTAATTGATGGTTTTGGTTTCGAGGCCCGAAACGGCTCCCGATGAGTTGTGTGGAACATAAATTTCAAGTAGACTACACTGCTCAAATGCGTAAATATTATGTTACTGTCAAAAATTGGCACAAAATACGAAGGAGACCAATGGAAGTACTACTAGCAACCCACGATTTAACTACTCACATGCGCGCAGTGGAGTAATAATGTCTTTCTTCCGCCCTCACGTCCACTCAATTTGCATGCGCTGTATTAATTGACCATCAATGAAGTGAATGACTTTACACGCGTCAAATTATCACATGGGGTGGATCTTGGTACAAAATTGCGTCCACCCGTGTACCCGCATGTGCATGCGAGGGAATGAGTGCGTGTGTGGCGTGCATGCACATCTTCGCTTCGTGCATGTACCGCCAGTATGGACCAGGGAGGACTAGTACATTCTTCTGGAACCAACAGCACGTCACTGTGATCAATCCACGCAAGGAGGTCGCGACAATGCCTCCACATGTGCCACATGGATTCATGAACTGTAAGAGAGACACTGTGTAGTGTGCCATTGGTATTCTAATTTATGTGTTTTGCACATACTTGAAGTACTACTAATTTACACGTGCATTGCACGCATCAGATTTTGCAACAAAATTATGAATAAATACCACACTATAGCATGTAAGCTCTTAGTCATATATGCGTGATGTAGCCCTTCATTTAATTCTTATAGTTCATCTCATTCAAAATCAAATTAGTTTTTATAAAAAAGCTAAGAACGCGTGAATAGGAAAAACATGGGATTATAGTGGAATGTCGTATTGAATCCTACAGGATTGTACGAGTGTTTGATTGTGCATAGAAAAAATGCAGAATTCTTTCAAAGAGGTTTGAGTAGATGGGATGTTTCCTATGAAATCTGGTGCAAATGAATCATATGGAAAAATTCCTATGGTTTACAATCCTACGAATCAAACAACCAAGATAGGAAAAATTCCTAATGATTAGAATCCTCCAAAATTCCTTTGAGAATCCTTTGAATCAAAGAAGCCCTTAATATATTTTATGATTCATGGAATTGTGCGTTGTAAAGCATAAAGTAAAAACAAATAATGGAAATTCAACTAGAAAAAAAGTTTGGGCAGTTATGATACGGAAAATTCTAGAACAAACGAGAACCACTGTTGTTTTGAGGTTTGTGCATTATGCTTAAGTTCAACCATGGAGTCTGCTAGATTGTACATGTGGCAAAATCCGGTGGGGGGCTAGAAGATGGTGCGAGGGGCCAAGTGGAGGGAGACTATGAAGGAATGCACAAGTGCGAGATCGATATTTAGAGAGAGGGGGCGAACACGTGCGCTGTTGCACGCAGTGGGGGAGCCATGAAAAATAAATGAGCAAGGGGGCCAAGCATTGCTAATCCTTTACGAGGAGGGTCAATTCATGAAATTAAACCTTTCTTAGCAGCAATTTCCTAATGATCACATTCATATTAGCCTCGATATATAGTGATGTTAGGGGGGGGGGGGCAGGGCCCTTACTGCCCCCTGTCTTCGCCATTGTGCACGCATCTGAGAGATGAAGCGGAAGGCATGGATGATGAGAGGGGGACGTTGGATATATAATTAATGTTGGTGTATTAGCTATTTATGTTAATCCTATATAGAGAGGTATAGATTGATCGATGTGGACGTGGGAGAGGTATAGATTGATCGATGTGGACGTGGGAAAGAGCGTGAGACCTCAATGGATATATCGATTGATCGGTTTGTGTGGAAAACTATGAAAGACCTAGCTATGTACACACATACATAGAGGAACATCGATCGTTGCGCATGCACGCGTGAGAGATAAAGAATGCTCGGTATGAGGGGGAGGGGGATGTGTGTGGGTGTGTGCCTTCATGGGAGACCGACCTGAAGAAAAAGATTGCATGCGTGCGATAGATAATGCCGACTAGTAGTGTGTGTGCATGCATGCACGAGAGAAAGTTAGTGGTACAATTATAAATATAAGACTACTGTATGGGTGTAAAAGAATAGGTGAGGTCATAATCAATGTAAAGTTGAATTCAAATATTTGAATAAGAGATCCTGATGTTTGAAACCCATGCATGCATGAATATAACGGAGATCTGCACGATGTGCTTTGGAAACGAGCGTGTTGTAATGTATACATATTGAACAAGGTCAAACTGATTTGAATTTGAGATACCGATGGTAGACATCATTTGCCCATGTCGCATCCGTGCATGTAATTGGAGATGATGGGTGGCTTTCGCATCACATATCTATATCTATACCCATATATATATATATATATATATATATATATATATATATATATATTATATTTTTATATTGTGAGCGGATAACTTTAACTTTGAAAGATGGTCGTTGGACGAGGCGAATCTGAAGGTCCAAAGATGGCAAATTTGAGCACTATTGGCCGTTGGATATCATCTAGATTCCACCAGATTTCGCCACATGTATAATCTAGAAGACTCCATGGTTGAACTTAAGCATAATGCACAAACATCAAAAAACAAGCACTTCTTATTTGTTCTAGAATCTTCCATATCATAATTGCCCAAATGTTTTTCTACATGATTTGCCATTATTTGTTTTTACTTTATGTCTTACAACGCACAATTCCATGAATCTTAAAATAGATTAGCTTTCTTATAAAAACTAGATGATTTCGAATGAAATGAACTATAAGAATTAAACGAACATCTACATCATGCATATATGACTCAAAGCTTGCATGCTATAATGTTGTATTTATTCATAATTTGGTTGCCAAATCTCATGCGTGCAATGCACATGTACCTTACTCTAGTCTAAATGGTGTTTGTGTGTGTTTTGTGCGTGCTGAGGTGCAAATTGTATTTTTTGGGTACACGTTAAGCTTGTTCTTCTGAAATTTCAAGCCGCGCCTTGTTATGCCGAAAATTGAAGCTAGCGTCTCTGTCTATCATGCTACGAAACTCCCGCCTCTTCAACCCGCGCCTTGTTAGCCCGAAATATTTAAGATATATCTTTGTCTCGTTGTGCTCCGACAACTCCCTCCATCTCAACCCGCGCCTTGCTATTATGAAATTACAACGCGCGTGAAAACTCCCACCTCCTGTCAAATCCCGACACGCGAAATGCCCGTGGTACCCCTGAACCGAAAGAACTGCCTCAAATCGGTGGGGGGTACTTTCGTAACTTAACCCACATTTCGGACAAGCGCGTCTCTAAGCCATGGTTCCCCACTGCCATCCCATCCGCCCACCCATTCGTACACCGAGGCTGCGAAAACCCGCGACAAAACACCACACCCTGCACCGTCCGCCACCCACCCGGAGCTTCTTCCCCGACGACGTCGTCCACAGCAACACCTCGACGTCCCTCATCGATCGTACCGGATGAGGATACGTTGTCGATCTCATCGTCCTGCCATTTCAGCCACCCCGTCCTTCACCTCCAAGGAGCTGCCCCGACGTTCCCCTCGTCCTTCGCGCCACCTCCATTCCCACACCGCCGTCTTCACCTGCACCACCGGAAGAGCATCATCATCACCGTTTCCTCGGATGAAGCTGTGGCCTAATCGGCGCCACCAAAGAGGTTGTACACTAATCGCCGCATTTTCTTCTTGATTTGATCTCACGGTGCTGCCGGCGCTCGGTCCCGAGCCAACACGGCGCGGCTCCGTCCACGGCGGCGTCGCCGGCCACTTCCTCCACGGCGTCGTTCCCTCGGTGCTGATGTCCACATCATTAGGAGTTGCTGCTGCTTTAGCTCTTGCTCGCGCTGCTGCTCTGCTCTTGCTCTCGGTCCCCTGCCTGGTCTGCTCTTGCTATTGCTCTTGCTCGCGCTGCTGCTCTCGCTCTTGCTCTTGCTTGCGACGCTGCTCTGATTTCGCAACACTTTAGTCGACGGAATCAACTTTTGGGTCAGTCGATTTCCAAGGGGTGGGCTCGCCGGGGTGAAGGAAGAACTAGCCGCAGCGGGGAGGGGGCTCGCCGGAGAGGTACCCCACTATCTATCTTAGGGTTCAGGATGGGGGCGATGGTCGCCGACGATGGCGGGGCGTTGGCACGGCGGTGGCATGGAGATCGACGGAGAAAAAGTTCAGCACAAGGGGGCCTAGAGGGATGGCCGGGGCGGCGGCGGACCGGCGGTGGGGAGTGTTTTCGGGGCGGGCGGGGCGGCGCACCGCCGGCCGCGGGCGGCGGGGGGCTGCTGTTTGGCCGGTGGTGGCTGGCGGCTCAGTGGGGGTGGAGGTTGAACATGAACCGCAGGCCCTTGATTTCGTATCCAACGGCTGCAAAATCGAGTGACCAGAGAAGAAAAAGTCAGTTGACCGACGTGTAGCCTCACCTTGCTAGTGCGTTCAGTTTCGACAGCAAAATTCAGTTTGGACAGCAAAATTCAGTTTGGACAGTTAGGTTCAGTTTCGACAGTTAAGTTCAGTTTCGACAGTTAAGTTCAGAGATGAGCGGCTGATGTATTTTACATCTAGCACTTTGTGGTTATGTATTTTACGTCATGTATTGGAGATGCTATTAGAATTCCACTCAGGTTAAGGTTGTTCGTTGTCTCTCTTGTCCTTCTTCAGCCTCGGCGTCGTACAACTCACCTAAGCTGCTCCAACGATGATACCCTCCATCACAGCGGAGCAGTACCTCGGGCTCCATCTCCGGACGCCTATGATCTTCTTCCCCTCCTTCGACAGCAAAGTCAGCCGGAGCATCCTCACCGGCCAACCCAATCATGCTGAGATCGACATGGCTTCGCCAAAGAGGTTGTACACTTGTTGCATCTCTTTTTTACTCTACATGTTATAGATATTGTCCACTGAGCACTCGTAGTAACAGGAAATACGATTATTTTATCCTACTATATGACAAGCAGTGAGGTAGCAGGCAACTTAGCTATCCGTGATGGACTCTCTTGAACGCCATCATTATTTATCTCTGCGCGTTTGAGCTGTGCATTTGTCGATGGGCCTGGGAGTTGAGCTAATATGGCAGTGGCCTGGGTCCAAAGTAATAGAAGTAGCACAAAAACATTTTTTTAGTGTAGGATTTTCCTTGCTCAAGCCTGCCTACTAGAATCGCCAGTGCTTGAAAGGAAAAGTGAATGAAAAACATAGGAATTGGAAAGTTTCCTATGGTACTACTTTTCAGGAATTTGGTGCAAAGGAATGGAGCAAAGGAAAACTGTAGGATTTGTTCCTTTAGTGTCTCCTTGAAAGAAAAACCGTAGGAATTCTAATTTCCACTTCTCCTCCTTTTCATATTCCTATTCATCAAGCACAAGACTAAGAGATAGTAGCATAATAACATTATAACCGTACATTTTCTTGTGGTTTGACTTAATCTCACCATGCTTTTTTGCATCCTGTGATCTTCCAATTGTTGTGAATCAAACACCCAGATTGGCAGAAATCCCGTGTTTTTAAATTCTCTGTTTTGCACGTGCATTCATATCCTATTCCTGTCTATTTCCTGTCCCTGCATTGTTAGAATCCTCAAATTCAAACAAGCCCTTACTCAATTACTTCTGTTACAGATATGTGTCAAAGAAAACCTTGTGTGGTTTGTCCTGCTCCTGCGGCGCTGTGTTCCACCCCAGCTTAGCTGCTCCAACGACGGAAGGGTTCACCACAGCAGGGATCCGCTCTCTAGACTGTCTTTCACCGCATCAGATCTTCTTCCCCGCCATTGGCAGGCACGACAACTGCATTAGCATCATCAACTGAGCAGATGACCTTGAGGACTATACGGGTCCGCAAGAGAGGTCGCACTCTTTCGTGTCTGCTTACGTTATGCATCGCTTAATATGTTGACATGCTGCATTATCGTCGTGTTCACCTATGAGACTCCGAGTCAGGTCCAAACTAATGCTGAAACTTGAGTTTTTAAATGGTTGTGGGGTACATATTGGGGCAGCAATCAGTACTATCTGTCTACTATCTGGTTAATCTCCGGTGTCTACTATGAGTTTCATGTTGGGTGCAAACAAACATTAAAGGAGCCATTATCTGTATTTTTTAACTAAAGCTATTATCTGCCTGCTATCATTGGTTTTGGGTCTATCCACAGTTTGCTACCATCACTCTGGATTTGTGCATGCACTCCTTACATAATCTCATTATGTTTTATTCCTATGGATGCCAGTTATTGTACACAACGGAACTGATCATGTAGAGAAAAAGAGACGAGCCTTGCATGGCAATAAAATTTCATGCAGACGTTGTTCCATGGTGGGCGCAAAGGCAGCCCCCCCTCCACCCATTTCGAATCGTTATCAAGAGGAAGATAACTGTTCTGAGGGGGATTCAGAAGGAGAAGACCACTCCTATTTACCCCATGAGGTCTTCGCTCTAACTTGGCATGCCGATGTTGGGAATATCATGCATATGGTGCCTTGCATTGCTTACTGTATACATTAAAGATGTCATCTCCTTAGTTTAGACATGCTTTGTGTCAATGCCATCTATTTTGTTTCTTTATCGTATATGTGAATCATGCAATGCCATCTTGTCTAGCAAGGCATCATATATGTGAATTTTGCAATGCCACCCTGGTTAGCCAGTCATCTTATATGTGAATTATATCATGCCATCATTTTTTTATTATGTGTTAAATTTGTCAACAATTTTAGTACATTCAATTACTCTTCCTGTGCATCAGCCATTCGGCACGGTCATGGAAAAATATGGAGTGGAAACAAGGTCTTCAGAGCAGACAATGCTATCTGACGAAGCGCATGTCTTGCTGGTTACCGATAGCTCCTCAGAGGAGGATTCAGAGACAGATGACCAGTCATATTTCCCCCCTGAGGTGCATGCCCTAACTTGGCAGGGTTATGTTACTCATATCGTGCGTATGGTATCTTGCATTGCTATGTCATTTGCTTAGTTTAGACATGCTTTGTGTGAATGCCACCTATTTAGTGTCTAATTACCATATATGTGAATTATGCAATGCCATCTTGTTGCAAGACATTATATATGTGAATTATGCAATGTTGTCTTGTTGCAAGGCATTATGTATGTGAATTATGCAATGCCATGCTGTTTAGGCAAGCGTCATATATGTGAATTATATCATGCCGTCCTTTTTTTATATTTCTCATTGCTTTTGTCGACAATGTTTGTATATTCAATTGCTCTTCCTGTGCATCAGCCATTTGAATTGGTGATGGAGAAATCTGGAGTGAAAACAAGGTCTTCAGAGCAGACAATGCTACCTGCTGAAGCAGATATCTTGCTGGTTACAGATAGCTCTTCAGAGGAGGAGTGAGAGGCAGATGACCAGTCCTATTATCCCCCTGAGGTGTATGCTCAAACTTGGCAGGGTTATATTACTCATATAATGCATATGTTGTATTGCAATGCTTATTTTTTACATCATATACACAATATTGAATGTCATCTCCTTAGTTGACACATCATATATGCAATTGCCCTCTTCACTTCCCTAGTATATAAATCATATATTTGAATTATGTCATGCCATGATGTTTACATAGACAGCATGTATCTGAATTATGGCATGTCAACCCATTTTCTAAAGACATAATATAGTTATATCATCTCATCTTGTTTACATAGTCATCATATTTTAAATTATGTCATTCTATCAGTGAATTATATCATGCCATCATGTTTCCATCGACGGCATGTTTGTGATTTATGGCATGCCAACCACTTTAATAGACACATCGTATAGTTATATCGTGTCATCCTGTTTACATAGTCATCATATTTTGAAGTATGTCATTCTATCCTGTTTAGTTAGCCATCATACATGTGAAATTGTGTCATGCTATCCTGTTTAATTAGCCATCATATATGTGAAATTATGTCCTGCTATTCTGTTTGCTTAGTCAACATAAATGTGAATTATTTCATGCTCTGTTTTCTTCCCTACTATCCATTGCACCTGTCTATCTTACAATGTCTGTACATTCAATTACATTTCTTGTTTATCAGCCATTTCAATTGGAGGGAGTGATGGCAGTATCTGTGGGAGTAAAACACGGTCTTCAGAAAAGATCATGCTACCTGTCGATGCAGATAGAACCACGGTTGTACTTCCCCAAGAATCAGCCCCACCACACATAACCCACACTCATGCAGATTGTACCCCTACCCAGTTGGACAGAGAACCAGCTACACCCCTTCTAACCCCAACCACAGCAGATAGACACCCAGTTCCCGTTGACACAACACCGTCTCCACCACAGAGCACCCAAACACGAGTAGTTAGTAAGGCAACTGCAGTGCCCAAATCACGAGGACCACCACTCCGAACCCGAAGTCAACGCTTAAAGCAGAAGAAGAATTGTTCTCAGGTCAGGTTCCGTAGCTATGGTTCATACTACTTTGCTCTTGCATCACTGTATTTACTTATACCAACCAATTTCAAATTTGAAGGATGCAATTGAAACTCCAATGGCACAATAGGTATGTTTTAAACCTGTTTCTTCAATGTGTTTGGCTGTTTGCTGTTGTAACTTGCTCTATGTTCATTTCAGTTTCAATTGAATAAACAATTATGTTCTCATGCCATGCACATTACAAGTGTTGTTATTGCTGTGTAGTTTCCCACACTTATATTCTGTCTATGCTGCTTTGTCTGAAATAGATATGATTTGAACTTTATCTATCTTGATTTGGCAACATAAACTAGAATGATATAGACCATACAGTGACCATACTACATAGTTATATGTTTGTTTCATGTTGTTATCCTGTCAACCTTACTACTGAACTGGTTTACCAAAATGAGTTTCATATACTACATTGTAAACCTGAGATGTGTTTGTTTGTTTCCCTTTTAGAACACGGATAAAATATTGGAGAAGGGTACCCTGTTATGCAATGGTAAAGGAAGTAATGCAGATAAGGTTCAAGATAGTGAGACATCCCTGCTGGTCTCCAAGAAAGCTGATAAAAACTATATTGAGGACACTGAGACAACCCCAAAGTCCTGTCTTGATGTAGTGTTCGAGTTACTGGCTACCACTGCTGGCACCAGCTCTTCGAACTCGTTGCCTAAATCAGTTCGGCTTCTTGAGTCTCAACTTCAAGTTGAAAGAAATCGATCAGATGTTATGCGACAAGAAGCAGAAGGACTGAGGAAGTCCCTGCAGAATTCAGATGCATACTTTCTGGTGCAACAGCAGGCGCTGGAGGAATTAAGCGCTAAACAAGAGAAAGTTAATAAGCTTGCTAAGCATCTTGCCAGCATTATGGGTACCCAGGATATTGTTTCTTGAGCTCTTCTGAAGTGGTTTCAGTTCTGGACTTGTTTTGCTGCGGCGTTTATATGCTGCTGTGTTCCCTATATTTGCACTGGTGGTGAACTTTGATGCTGTTGTGGAATAGTCACGTCAGATGTCCTCGTGAAAGGACTTAGTTGTGGAGCCATCGCAACTAGGGTACTTGAAGGGGTTAATTGGGACAAAGGACACGAGTGGGTTTATACTAGTTCGGCCCCTTACGGTGAAGGTAAGGCCTATGTCTAGTTGGGTTGGTATTGATGTTTCGATGACCAGGGAGCGAGATACGCTATGCCCGGTTCTCGATCGAATTGTTTCTTGCCCTAAGCTGCTAGTGGCTCGTCCTCTTATATACACGGGTTGACGCCCTGCGGCTTACAGAGTCCCGGCCGGCTCATAAACAATGTCCGGCTCGGTGACTAGCTAAGTCTACCTTATGATACAAGTCATATTACTATGGCGGTTTATTACAACGGGACTTAAGTCGCCTGCGGGCTTTAAGCCCTCCGTGAACCGCCATATTCACCTTTGGTCTTGGGCTTCTCTCTGGTAAGTCTCCTTTGCGTAACCCGGCCCCTCCTGTGCGGCTTACACAAATAGTTATATCCCCAACATTAGGCCCTAGATTGATTTGAACCTGTTCATGTCAATCTTAAAATACTTTATGGAACTGTCCTTCAGTCTTTTGTTTTGCGCGAAGATTTTAACCTGTCGTGATGTCATCATCTGGATCCAGGTTAAATCACCGTGACGTCATCTTCAATAAAACTTATTTTTACTCCGTCATATCTTCCAATGGATCTTTGCCTTTAATGACCATCCCGAGAATCGAGGCGTCAGGGCTGCTGGATAATAAATTTTATCTCCTCGTTTCTCGCGCTGCCTCAGTTATCCTTCTCTTATAAATAGGCGCGACCCTGGTCTTCCCATTCTCCCTCTTCCAGTCGTCTCCTTCCTCTCGCTGCTTCTCTGTGGCTCGAGCTCTGCTTCCGCCGCCGTCGCAGATCTTGTCTTCACCAACTCCAGCCGCTGCATCAACCTGGTTTGACCAGAGAAACGCGACGAGCCTCCACTACAACCCTGCATCGGTAAGTCTCCTTTTTTCCTGCCTCTTAGATCTACATTAGGACCTTCAAGTTCGTCGGAGTTCATCACCATTAGAACTAAAACCCTGGTTAGTTCTTCTCTTAGATGCCTCTTCTGATCTGAGAATGATAAAAAATGGCCGTGGTAGTTGTTTTCGCACTTGTTTTGGATATAAAACCGATCCCTTTCTCTGCCCAAGAGCCTCATTCGAGCCTATGAACACGTCCGCATCAGCTTTTAGGTCTAGAAAATTTCTTTATCAGAGCAGATCTTTGATCTCCAACAACAGTAGCAGATTATGAAACCTGTTTGTATCACCCGGAAAACTGCTTCTGCTGAATACGTTTAAACTCAACTGCCTATGTAGCCGGTTCAAATAGATAACACTGATCTGTTAACCTTACTTGCTTCTTATGACCTTAAGAGGTTTGAACTTCTTTTGATACCTGTGGCGGCTTAGACACTGTTGCACAACTATCCTTATATCATTAGGCCCCATATTAAGCCGCCACCTTGAATAATTAAGATATTTCTTCCGGGTTAAAATTGAACCGGATCTTCTTATTTTGTCATTAGGCCCCATACCTAAGGCTGCCAAGGCCCCTGTGACCTGCAATTGGGTCCCACCCATAGTTACCAAGAGTAAACTAGCTGAGTTTGTAAAATCTGGCCACCAGCCAAAAAAGGAGGTCATGTCTTATCGTGTCCCTGACCCGTCTGAAGAGAGGCCTCAACCCAAAGAAGGGGAGGTAATAATTTTTACGGATCACGTGAGCCGGGGATTTGCTCCTCCCAGCTCAAAATTCTTCAGGGAGGTTTTGAATTTCTTTGACCTTAGACCTCAAGACATTGGACCCAATTCCGTGTCAAATATTTGCAATTTCCAAGTCTTCTGCGAGGTGTACCTGGGAGAGGAGCCAAGTCTGCTATTGTTTAGGGAACTTTTCTACATGAACCGACAAAATGAACGTGCCAACGGGCCCAGCCTTGAGCTTGGCGGCATCTCAATCCAGCGACGGAGAGACTGCCTTTTTCCTTATGCTGAGCTGTCGAGTCACCCAAAATCTTGGAACCAAACGTGGTTCTACTGTCAGGACACTTCTCCGGCTGATGAGAAGCCTCTTCCCGGCTTTCACATCCTGCGCCTTGAGTCCCACCATCCGCTACCAGACAAACTGAGGACCGTTGAATGTCTGCCTCTCAACCCCACCATCAAGAAGATCAAAGCTCTCTTGGGAAACGGGTTAAACGACGTCGATCTGGTCCGAGTCTGGGTCACTTGGCGAGTACTTCCATTAAGCCACCGTTCCGGCTTAATGTGTACCTATACAGGCGAAAAGGGTGACCCGTTACGCCATAGTCCTGACGACTTACCAGATGATGTGGTGGACGCTATGACCCAGTCACTGCTGAAGGAGGGCACTGTGACAAGTAACACCTTCGGCTTACTTCCCTTTTGCAAGAAGAACCGGACCCCTACAGTATACTCTTTGCTATATTATACCTTTTTTGGTATTCATAATTCTTTATCCTTTTCCACAGGCCGATGATAACTTCTGGAAGGCTAAATATGACCACGAGGCTGCCAAACAAGCCAGGACAACCAAGAAAACCGAAAGGAAAGCCGCCAAGACGGGAACCTCAAAAAAGAAGAAACCCAGCGCCTCCGACTTATTCAAATTGGATGATAGTTCTTCGGATGATGAAGAGGTAATCTTTAAATTTTCTTAATTCCCTTGTTATTACCTGTCTGACATTCTATCCCTTCAGGAGGATACGGGGAACAGTCAAGCAGCCAATGAAGAGGTAACTATAATCTCCTCCGACTCAGAGCCTTTGCCAAAGCAAAAGATCCGAAGGGTGTCCCGGAAAGTAAGATTTTCACATGCTCTTGCTTATCAAGATCCTCAATTTCTTTTGAAGCAACAACAACTTGAGAACCGGAGGCAGACCCGGAACAACAAGGATGCGGAACTCTCCTCCGGCTTACCTGACGTAACCAGGAAGCGTCGGACTGAGGTTATCTCCGATTTACGTTCTGTTTTACCTTTAGCGGGCTTAATTCGTCATCCTCTCAATTCGTCTGACTCCAATTATCAGTATACCTCTCCTTCTTCCGGTGAATCCATGCAGTCAAACATGCCGGCTTTCAAAACTGCTCCCGGGTAATGTAACCTTATGTACTTTGAACTTTACTTTACCCATGCTTGCGTATTCATCCTTCCGCCTTTGTTAACAGCATGCAAGTGAAACCCAGCAAGAGGGCGAAGAAGAATAAGCCGTCCCAAGACCCGATTGTAACTGAACTGGTGATTAATGCGTCTGTTCCAGACAGCTCTACCCATAAGCCACCGCCTGATCCGGCTTCTGATATTCCAGTGCCAACCTCTGATCCGCCCGCCGAAGATACTCTCAACACAAATGACCCGGAGACTCCTAGCCCGGTCAAGACAAATGAACCAGAAGTTGAGATTGTGAGGTCTCAGTTTGTTGAACCAGGGCGGCCTACCGTCCTTGCCAAATGTATTGCCAAGGAAGAACTTGCCGAACGCTGAAAAGCCAAGCAGGACATTACTGATTATACTCACTTAAGCACTGGTGATATAGTCTCGGGCTATCTGAATCAAGTGCATAATAGCCGTGACCTGGAAATTGACATGGTAAAACAAATACAACACAAATCTGAGGTATAACTTATACTTTTTACCTGAATCTTACATACTGTACCAGCCCCCAAGTATATTGCTTATGAATAAATATGTTGTAGACTTAGAAATCTGCTTTACTTGTTAGTTTAGCCGGTTCAAAGAGAATATATTTAACCTGGTTATAACATGATAGTTTTAAATTTGCAATATACATTAGCCCCCAAGGGTCAAGTATCTTTACTTGTAAAGTGCTTGAGACTTAATATGTGTGACCCTGTATGATAGGTTTAAAACTCTTCAGCATACATTAGCCCCCAAGTGCCAAGTATCTGTACTTGTAAAGTCATTGGGACTTGAATGTTACCTTACCGTGATCCTTACCATAACATGGTGTCAATGCAGGCCACCATAAGTCAATTTGAATCGGAGCTTGCTGTCCTTAAGAGTCGTCTGGAAACTCAAGAACTTGAAACTCAGAAGGCCAACTCCAAATTTGAATTCAGCGTCTCTGAACATGAGAAGTTGAAGAAAAAATTTGAGTCGGAGAAGAAAACTTGGGCTGATGAGAAGGCTTCGTTGGTGACTTCGGCCGAGACAGCAGAAGCATCTCTTGCAGAGGCAACAAATGAGCTGTCCGATTTAAAACGGCAGATATCTCAAATGGTCTCAGGCATCTTCGGTAAGTTACTTTGCAAAACCTCAAATATTGTAACCTTAGAATGACTATTGCAATAATTACTTCTGGCTGATTGTTATGCTTGTGCACACACAGGCCCCAGGAGTACCAACCTTAAGCAAAACATGCTGATCAAGCTTAAAGCAGTTTACACCTTAGTGGAACAGCTATACTCCGGGTCACAACGTGCCTTGGCCGTTGTAGCCTTATCAAATCCCCCTCCCCGCCTCTTACAAGACGTGCTGAAGCATCTCTCTGTGCTACCTCAGCGAATTCAGGATTTAAGGCTGTCATCCGCAAGAGCCGGAGCCGTAGCCGCATTGAGCCGGGCAAAAGCATGGCTTCCAGAGCTAGACCTGGCCGACCTTGCTCTTGGATACCCCAGTCGAAAGGAGGACGGCACTGTATTTGATGATCATGACTTTATCGCCTGTGTCAAAATCATACGTCCTGTGGCGACCCTCATTGGGAACCATACGGATCTCAGTAAGTACTCTCCGGGCTACGACAGTGAGAACTGGAGAATCCTAAACATTCCATATGATGACGTCAGCCTGATCCCTCCTACTCGTAAGCATACCTTTGCCCCAGAAGTGGACCCAGCTGGTTTAATAGATGATGAAGCTGAATTTGAAGCTTTGAGTGGCATTGACTGGGCCTCGTCAACTTTCCAGGACAAAACAGCCGACGAAGAAGTGGAGAAGGATAAACCGGAGACATCAAGCCCGCCGAAGGAGTGAATCGCCAGGTGTTTTGCAAAAAACAATGCTTCATTTATTCAGACTCGGGGAGTCTTGTAATAGGGTAGAAAAAACTTTCCAATGTTTGTCATGCCTTCGCGCATGTTCCTAGCGCTTAACACTTTCGTAAGCCGCCACTGCTATATATTTCTGGCTTTTATTTCCTGGCGTGTTAATTTTGCTTGCATTATTCTGCACATAAAACAAACAAAATTCTCTTGGCAGTTTATCGCGTCCGGGGTCACGGAAAGTATCGACAACCTGGAACACAAACCAAAAAACATCATAAACAGACTGGTTTATGACTATACTTTGCTAAGCATAAGCATAACAGCATACCTGCGATCCTTTGATAATCTTTCCTGCTGACTTGATGCTCACATGGTACTTAACAACCTGGTGTGACCAATATTTAACCGGAAAGACAAAAAACATCTCATAATGTTTTTCACAAGGTCTCAGGATAGTCAAAATAATTTACAGGCTTCTGATTTGAATACGATTAGTAAACCGTTCCAAAGGGGTTAAGCTAAGATTCGGATACGATCATATAGCCCCCAGTGGCTTGGCGATGCCGATCAAATGGGTATCGACAGCTATGTTCTCTTTGGTTC
Organism: Triticum aestivum; assembly: GCF_018294505.1. Lineage (NCBI taxonomy): Eukaryota > Viridiplantae > Streptophyta > Magnoliopsida > Poales > Poaceae > Triticum > Triticum aestivum. The sequence continues at coordinate 61,256,348 of NC_057795.1, read as the reverse complement.
GAATATGACCCATGTTTGAACAGGAAGCCCCCAAGTGACCATAAGATTTGTTTAATGACACTGATTCGTATATGCTCCACGTCAGACCCAAAGGGGTTAAGCTATGATTCAAATATGATCAAGAAGCCCCCAAGTGGGTTTGGCAGTATGCCGATCAAGCGGGTATCGACAGCTATGTTCTCTTTGGTTCGGATACGACCTATGTTTGAACAAGAAGCCCCCAAGTGATCATGGCTAAATTCAGATATGATCATAAGCCGAACCAAAGGGAAAGCCGGATACAGATATGATCCGCTCCCTGTTGGTAGTGTCCACCACCTGATAAAGAAGACATAAAAACATTCTTTATGGGAAAAAGGACAGAGGTCCTTATTTATTGCTTTATATAATATATACATCGTCAAAAGTATATACATCCTAAGAGCCTAGTGGCTTAAGTATAGTAAGGCCGAAGGTGGGCTATGTTCCACGGCCGGCGGGTCTCTTCCTCCGACTTGCGTGAGTCTTTGTGCTCTCGAATATCAATGAGGTAATATGACCCATTGTTCAGATTCTTGCTGACCACAAAGGGTCCTTCCCAAGGAGGGGATAGCTTGTGCATATCAGACTGATCCTGGATGAGCCAGAGCACCAAATCACCTTCCTGAAAGGTTCTGCTCTTGACCCAGCGGCTGTGATAATGGCGCAGGTCTTGCTGGTAAATCGCTGAGCGGGCTATTGCCAAGTCTCGCTCCTCATCCAACAAGTCAAGTGCCTCCAGACGAGCCTTTTCATTGTCCGCCTCGACATAAGCCGCCACACGGGGTGAATCGTGTCAGATGTCACTTGGTAGAACTGCCTCTGCTCCATAGACCATGAAAAAAGGTGTGTAACCCATAGATCTATTAGGAGTAGTGTTTATGCTCCATAATACAGAGGGTAACTCCTCCACCCAACAACCCGGAGTCCGTTTTAAGGGGACAAAGAGCCGGGGCTTAATACCCTTCAGTATCTCTTGATTAGCTCTTTCTGCTTGGCCATTGGATTGTGGATGAGCAACAGCCGAAACATCAAGCCGGATATGTTCTCGTTGACAGAACTCTTCCGTAGCTCCCTTGGAAAGATTAGTACCATTATCAGTTATAATGCTGTGTGGGAAACCAAAACGAAAGATCACCTTTTTCATGAACTGAACCGCTGTGGCTGCATCACACTTACTGACTGGCTCCGCCTCAACCCACTTTGTAAACTTATCTACTGCCACCAGGAGATGTGTCTTTTTATCCTTAGACCTTTTGAAGGGTCCAACCATGTCAAGCCCCCAAACTGCGAACGGCCAAGTAATTGGGATCATCCTTAATTCTTGAGCCAGCACATGAGCACGTCGTGAGAACTACTGACAACCGTCGCATTTACTGACCAGATCCTCCGCATGAGCATGAGCAGTGAGCCAATAAAAACCATGACGGAAAGCTTTGGCCACAAGAGATTTTGAGCCGGCATGATGACCATAATCTCCTTCATGAATCTCACGAAGTATCTCTTGTCCTCCTGCAGGCGAAACACAGTGTTGAAACACCCCTGTTACACTACAACGATGCAACTCACCATTAACAATCGTCATGGATTTGGACCGCCTGACAATTTGTCTCGCCAAGGTCTCATCCTCAGGCAGCTCTCCCCGGGTCATATAAGCCAAGTATGGCAATGTCCAATCTGGGATGACGTGAAGCGCGGTCACCAACTGTGCCTCCGGGTCTGGACTGCTAGCTCTTCCTCTGTAGGTACCTTGACAGAAGGATTATGCAAAACGTCAAGAAAGGTGTTAGGCGGCACTGGCTTATGCTGAGATCCCAACCGGCTTAACGCATCAGCCGCCTCATTCTTCCTTCTATCAATGTGCTCCACTTGATACCCTTTGAAGTGCCCAGCTACAACATCTACTTCACGATGGTAAGGCACCATAAGGGGATCTTTAGAATCCCACTTGCCTAATACATGTTGAGCCACGAGATCTGAGTCGCCCAAACATCTTACCCGGCTCAAATTCATCTCCTTAGCCATCCGGAGACCATGAGCAAGGCCTCGTATTCAGTTGCATTGTTAGTACAGGGAAACATGAGCCGGAGCACATAAAGAAATTTTTCACCTCGAGGGGAGGTTAAAACAACTCCAGCCCCCGAGCCTTCTAACTGCGTGGACCCATCAAAGTGAATAGTCCAATACGTATTGTCTGGCTTCTCCTCAGGTACCTGCAACTCTGTCCAATCATTGATAAAGTCGACCAGGGCTTGAGATTTAATAGCAGTACGGGGCATATACTTCAAACCATAGGGCCCTAGCTCAATAGCCCACTTAGCGATTTGTCCTGTGGCCTCCCTGTTTTGAATGATGTCTCCCAGAGGGGCTGAACTTACCACCGTTATAGGATGACTTTGGAAGTACTACTTCAGCTTCCAGTTTGCCATGAACACACCATAAACAAGTTTCTGCCAATGTGGATATCTTTGTTTAGACTCAATGAGCACCTCGCTGACGTAGTAAACCGGCAGTTGAACCAGGTGCTCCTTGTCTGCCTCCTTAAGCTCCACCACAATGGCAACACCGACGGCCCGCAAGTTAGCAGCCACATATAACAACAGTGGCTCTCTGTCAATGGGAGCCGCAAGAACTGGTGGCTCAGACAACTGCCTTTAAATCTTCAAAGGTAGTGTTAGCAGCATCACTCCAGACGAAGGTGTCTGTTTTCCTCATCATCTGATATAGCGGTAAGGCCTTCTCCCCTAACCGGCTTATGAACCGGCTTAAAGCGGCAACACGAACCGCCAGGCGCTGAACATCATTGATACACGCCGGCTTAGCCAGAGAGGTAATCGCCGTGATCTTCTCCGGATTAGCTTCAATGCCTCTGTTTGACACCAGAAAACCCAAGATCTTGCCCGTAGGTACACCAAACACACACTTGGCCGGGTTAAGCATCATCTTGTAAACCCCGAGATTGTCAAAGGTCTCTCTCAAGTCAGATATTAGGGTTTCCTTTTCTCTGGACTTCACCACAATGTCATCCACATAAGCATGAACATTACACCCAATTTGATCGTGCAAACAGTTTTGTACACATTGCTGATAAGTCGCCTGGGCACTCTTGAGTCCAAATGGCATAGATACATAACAGAAGGCCCCAAACGGAGTGATGAAATCTGTCTTCTCCTAGTCCTTAACTGCCATCTTGATCTGATGATAACCAGAGTAAGCATCCAAGAAGCTCAAATGTTCACAACCCACCGTAGCATCAATGATTTGATCAATACGGGGGAGAGCAAAGGGATCAGCTGGACAAGCCTTGTTTAAGTCCGTGTAATCCACACACATCCGCCAAGTGCCGTTCTTCTTAAGTACTAACACCGGGTTAGCCAACCACTCCGGGTGAAAAACTTCTACAATAAACCCGGCCGCTAAGAGCCGGGCGACCTCTTCCCCAATAGCTTTCCGTCTCTCTTCGTTGAACTATCAGAGAAACTGCCTGACCGGCTTATACTTTGGATCAATATTGAGAGTGTGCTCAGCGAGTTCCCTCGGTACACCCAGCATGTCAGAAGGTTTCCATGCAAAGATGTCCCGGTTCTCACGGATGAACTCGATGAGCGCGCTTTCCTATTTAGGATCCAAATTGGCATTGATACTGGACTGCTTAGAGGCATCTCCTGGGGTAAAGTCAACAAGCTTTGTCTCAGTGACCGATTTAAACTTCAACGCCGGGTCATGCTTAGTAGTTGGTTTCTTGAGGGAGGTCATATCCGCCGGGTCAACATTGTCTTGATAAAATTTGAGCTCCTCAGCGGCACAGGCAGTCTCAGCGTAAGCCGCGTCACCTTCTTCACATTCCAAGGCCACCTTTCGACTCCCATGCACAGTGATGGTGCCCTTGTAACCCGACATCTTGAGCTATAAGTAAACATAACATAGCCGTGCCATGAACTTAGCATAAGCCGGTCGCCCAAACAAAGCGTGATATGGACTCCTAATTTTGACCACTTCAAACGTCAATTTCTCAGCCCTGGAATCATACTCATCTCCAAGGGCCACCTCTAATTCAATCTTGCCAACTGGGTAAGCCGACTTGCCTGGAACCACCCCATGGAAAATGGTGTTGGATGTTCTCAGATTCTTCTCAGTCAACCCCATGCACTGGAAAGTCTCATAATAAAGGATATTGATGCTGCTACCTCCGTCCATGAGTACCTTAGTGAATTCATATCCACCCACCTGGGGTGCTACCACCAAGGCTAACTGACCCGGATTATCGACTCATGGAGGGTGATCCTCTCTCCTCCATATGATGGGTTTCTCTGACCATCTCAAATAACAAGGAATTGCCGGCTCAACCGAATTTATGACCCTCTTATGAACCTTCTCGTCACGTTTGCATAAGCTAGTGGTAAACACATGGTACTGCCCACCACTTAACTGTTTCAGATGGCTCTGATAACCCGACTGCTGCTACTGTTGTCCTCCCTGACCAGATTGCTGCTGATTATTTCCACCCGGCTGTCCCTCAAAACCGGAATTTGAACCGCCGCCCGGGCCATGAAAGCCGCCAGCCCCTGAACTGCCGCCAGATCCATGACTACTGTCGGTGTCAAAACCGGCGGATATCAGGTAGGGGGTCCCGAACTGTGCGTCTAGGCGGATGGTAACAGGAGACAAGGGACACGATGTTTTACCCAGGTTCGGGCCCTCTTGATGGAGGTAAAACCCTACGTCCTGCTTGATTGATATTGATATTGTGGATGTTTACAAGAGTGGATCTACCACGAGATCAAGGAGGCTAAACCCTAGAAGCTAGCCTATGGTATGATTGTAATGGTTGTTGTTGTGTCCTACGGACTAGAGCCATCCGGTTTATATAGACACCGGAGAGGGCTAGGGTTACATAGAGTCGGTTACAATGGTAGGAGATCTACGTATACGTATCGCCAAGCTTGCCTTCCACGCCAAGGAAAGTCCCATCCAGACACGGGACGAAGTCTTCAATCTTGTATCTTCATAGTCTTGGAGTCCGGTCGATGATGGTAGTCCGACCGATGATAGTTTGGCTGATGATGGTAGTCCGGCTATCCGGACACCCCCTAATCCAGGACTCCCTCAGTAGCCCCTGAACCAGGCTTCAATGACGATAAGTCCGGCGCGTATATTGCTTGGCATTGCAAGGCGGGTTCCTCCTCCGAACGATAGAAGATTGTGAACACCAGGATAGTGTCCGGCTCTGCAAAATAAATTCCACATTCCACCGTAGAGAGAATAATATATACACAAGTTCAATCTGCTGACTTTTTTGCGGCATGACGTCACGCCACTACCAAGCCATTACTTGAATCGTTTTTTACTCTACCACCTCAGCGCATTTAGCGAAGCGGTTTCCTTGGCATGTCTTGTCGAAGCAGAGATCGTGTTCCCCCTTAATCCGGGATTCATATCAATACGGACGTGGGTAACCCAACCGCGCCATTGATGGTGACGCTTGGGGGATAAGCGAGTTTTACCAGGCTGGTGGGGGATGCGTAGACTTCGCCCGCCCATATAAGGGATAAGGATTCACCTTTTCACCTACGCCTTCTTCCTCCTTTGCTTATCCATCTCCGCGCACTCGAGCTCCAGCGCCCAAGCCCGCACATCTTGTCTCAACCTTCCCCAGTCATGTCTGGAGCGGGAGGCAAGTGGATGACCTCCTCCGTTACGGAGGAGCACATCGAAAGACTGCGCAGCGCCGACTACCTGTCCGGCGACATCGCGCACCGGCTGCCCGACGAGGGGCAGCTCATCCCCACCCCCAGGCCCCATGAGAGGGTCGTTTTTCTTCCCCACTTCCTCCGCGGACTGGGCTTTCCACTTCACCCCTTTGTCCGGGGGCTCATGTTCTACTACGGCCTGGATTTCCATGATCTGGCGCGGAACTTCATCCTCAACATCTCGGCGTTTATCGTCGTGTGCGAGGCCTTCCTCTGCATCCGGCCCCACTTCGGCTTGTGGCTCAAGACCTTCAATGTCAAGCCGAAGGTAGTGAAGGGCACTCAAGCGGAGTGCGGAGGCGCCATGTTGGGCAAGATGCCCAACGTCCTTTGGTTTGAAGGGGCCTTTGTGGAATCCGTCAAGGGGTGGCAATCGGGGTGGTTCTATATCACCGAGCCACGCAACCCTACATGGGCGGCGGCCCCCGAGTTCAGATCTGGTATCCCCACGCAGCTCACCTCCTGGAAAGATTAGGGCTGGCTGTGGGGTAGTTCGGAGCAGCTGACGGGACTCCAAGCCTGTATCCAGAAGCTGGTGAAGAAGCTCAGGCTGGTTAACGTGGTCCAAGTCATGCTCGTCCACCGGATTCTCCCATGCCAAGAGCGGGCATTCAATCTGTGGGAGTTTAATCTAGAACAGCACCAGGCGCTGAGCGGGCTCTTCGACACGATGTACGAAGGCGCCTGGAGGGTGCTGTTCAAGGGCGCCGAAGCCCCCGCATCCGCGACTGAAGATCGCGGATTTCGCTCGTAGCGCCAAGCCGACGAGGCAAGTGATTCTACCCCTTTACGGGACACTTGCTTTTCATAGTTTGACTCTATGCGGGTTTTAATTTCCCCTTTTCCTTTGACAGGACTGGATGAGGAAGGCGGAGCAGATTATCTGCCCAGCTCCTATGCCAGAAAACCCAGTAGACGCCCATCTAACGAGGCTGCTGGTTCCGGCACCGTACGTGGTGCCGGAGAAGAAGGCCAAGAAGGAGGCCATGGGTGCTCGAAAGAGTTCCCGTTTTCAGGTGTCCGACAACTCCGGGGCGGACTCCTCCCCCGAAAATGAGGAGGAGAAAGAGGACTCTCTCCCAGAGGAGGGAGAGAGGAAGAGGAAGGCTTCCCCAACAGGGGAGGCCGAAGGGTCCAAGAGGGGAAGGACTATTCCCCCGGACAGCTCCGCCAACATCAACGTTGGCGAGGAATAAGGGCCTTCAAGGGCCAGGCCTCCGGCGAGATCGTAAGTATCCGGATTCCTGAATGATTTATAATTTCTTTTTCTGTGTCACATAGTGTCATTCTGATGCCGCATGCTGCCTGTAGTCCAGCCAATGATGATCTCCCCGCTTCATCGAGCGGTCGTTGGCTCCGTCGGATGTAGACTCCATCCCGACCGCCTCCACCCCTCACGACACCGAGGACGCCGAGGTGGGATCCCAAGAAGGGAGCCATCCGGGGGAGGCTCCGGAGGCGCCACAAGGAGGCCTCCCGGACTTTGCGCCGGACTCCACATCAGAACCCACAGTGGTTCCGGAGTCCGGCCGGCGGCCCCTTCGCACGAAGGGCAAGACCGTGACGCCGGCAGCTTCCGTCCAACCGGAGGCGCCGGAAAATTTGTTGGAGGCGCTGCAGAGCACTTCCATCGAGGAAGAACACCGCACTATTATGAGTGCGGTGATTCAGAAGGTACAGCTTGCCAAGAGCGGGCTGACCAAAGCCTGCAATAGCCTTCTATCAGGCTTTGAGGTAAGAAGTTAAAAATATGCAATGTAATAGCGCATAGACAGTAGCCCCTGATGCTCGATTCGGTGTTTGGAAAGAAAAGCCGGACTGAGGATCTGAAAAAAAAGATATACGTAGGGTTGCTAAAAAATTATGTCAATATGGGTTGTAGGATGCGCTGCTGACCTCTGCCGCACTGACTGCGGAGGTCGGTGCTTTGAAGCAGGAGCTCGAGCGGTCCGAGCAAGAGCTCGGCCGCGCCAAGAAGCAGCTCCAGGACAAAGAAGGTGAGTAACACCACTTTGAACTTGTACCTTACAGAAAAGGATTTATGTTGCAAAAAAAATAACAAGGATAACATGGGTACTGCAGGGGCCACGAACGAGGTGGCGACCCTGAAGGAGGCCGTGTCCGCGGCCGAACGCAATGCGGCCGCGGAACGGGCAGAGCGAGAAAAGCAGGAGGCAGGGGTGGCGGTGGTTCGGCAAGAGCTCCAGGCTCTCATGGAAAAGCATGAGAGTTTGGAGCGTGACACAAAGACTCGAGAGTCCGAGCTTGCCTCGGCTCTCGAAAGTGCCAAAACTGCCAAGGCCGATGCCCATAAGTCCCTTCAAGAGATTGAGTTGGTGAGGAAGATAGCGGCGGGTAAGGCATTTTTCATGCAAAGCAAGCATGTGAATGTAAATTACGTGTTACTTACCCGAATTCGGAGCTCTCCAGGGGCGTTTGCAGATCTGCTTCGCAGCGTGTCTGATGCCGCCGCATTCTACCGAGCCGAGGAGGGGAGCTCAACGGAGAAGGTCTTCTGGTCTCAGTATGCTGAGGCCGGCCATCCGGTGCCCCCTAGCGACCAGCTGAAGCAGCTGGTCGAGCTCCACAAGGTGGCCGAGCAGGCCATGAAGGGCCTCATAGTCCGGCTGTGGCCTGGAGAGGCCATGCCTGGGAGCTATTTCGGCCTCGTGCGACGGTTAGTGGATGCGTGCCCCTGGGTGGAGGTTATCAAGCGCTCCGCCTGTATTGAAGGTGCTCGTCGGGCCCTTGCCCGCGCAATGGTGCATTGGGGCAAGCTGGATGCGGAGAAGCTAATCACTGACGCGCCACCAGTGGGCAAGGAATATCGTACGCCCGAGATGTACTATAAGACTGTCCTGAAGGGTGCCCGCAAGATTGCGGATGAGTGCCCCAGGGATGTAATTATTGAGTAAATTCGCAATGTGTTATCCTGTGCGCTGAAAACTTTGTTCTTATGCGCTAAGCAACGCTTGTTAATTTAAAATATTACCTTCTGTGCGGCCGTTTATTAAATCTGACAGATAGCAAGTCGTCGGCTTCAGCCCCCATGCCACGAGTGCTGGGGTGTTCGGGGTAAACTTGAGCACTCTTGTTCCCATTTTTGGGTCCATCTAGGGAGGCACTCAACACAACGAACAAGGCAACTGGACTTATAGTGCTTGAACACTCTCACTTAGCCATAGAATTCTATAATTTTAAATTTCGGCGAAGCCCCTAGTATTCGGAAGACCGAATTCGGGGCGCTATCCACGCCTTCATCGGACATTATCCGGTACTTCGCTCGAAGCGCCGTAGGTCTTTAAGGACCCGAAAAGACCTCTCGAACAGCGACCAGTCTCTCGCCTTATCATGACAGTCAGTTTTAGCTTTCTCCACTGAGGCATTAACCTGGCTCAACCGGGGCGCAATCGCAGTGGTTCTCCCAGTGCTACCTTAGCCGATAGAACGGAACGTAAGGTGCCAAACTTGGGAGCCGGGCAAACCCAACTATTGACCCAAGACATGATTCGGAGCCGATTCATATAATGCTATAAGTTCGGGGTGCCGCACTTGTGAAAGTGTTCGGACTTTATCACACCATAATGCGGGGAACATAAGCCCCTGGTGTATTTGGCCGTACCAAAATGTACGGATGCAACATGTCATAAATGAACATATATATATAAGGTAATGCAATTATGGGCAAAAAGTGTTGCATTTTATTCGAGAAGATCTGCTATGAGTGCGGAATGATACAAATAGTGCGGAAAGCAAGGGATTGGACGAATTAAAGGAGTCTCCCTCCAGGGGTAGGCCGCGGAATGGTGTATTTAACAAATTTAATGCTCGTAATGGAGACCACCTGAGTGTTCGTCGCAGCCTTTGTCCCTCCCTGGCTGTTGCATCATGAGTTCGGCAGGTTCGGCGCCGGACAGAGTTCTGTATAAAAGAGAGAGAAATAAAAGATAAAAAGAGCGACACACTTGGGAACCCCTGGTGTGGTCGAACCGAACTCTGGGTCTGTTGTGGTTGTGCCTCTCCCCCTATGCCCATGGTATCTCCAGGGCGTAATTATGTACGCGGAGAGTTTGTCTTACAATTGTGCGAGGGCTGGGGTTGAGGCCGCATTGCTACGCGTGCTCAGAATGTCCCAGGTGGTCTTGGTTGATGTTGCTCCGGGCGCGTTTGGCCATGTCCGGTCGTTTAACGGTCGGACTCGAAAATTGCCTTAAAAGGCTGCTCTGTACTTCTGCCGCGAGAGCCGCTGTATGTTCCTTCGTTCGGAGGAGCGTTCTATGTTTCCATTGACCATGATGACTCCACGAGGGCCTGGCATCTTGAGCTTAAGGTATGCATAATGCGGCACCACGTTGAATTTTGCGAACGCGGTTCGTCCGAGCAGAGCGTGATAGCCACTGCGGAATGGGACTATGTCGAAGATTAACTCCTCGCTTCGGAAATTATCCGGGGATCCGAAGACCACTTCCAGTGTAACTGAGCCTGTACAACTGGCCTCGACACCTGGTATGACGCCTTTGAAGGTTGTCTTTGTAGGTTTAATCCTTGAAGGGTCTATGCCCATCTTGCGCACTGTATCCTGATAAAGCAGGTTCAGGCTACTGCCGCCGTCCATCAGCACTCTCGTGAGGTGAAATCCATCGACGATTGGGTCTAAGACCAATGCGGCGAATCCTCCATGGCGGATACTGGTCGGATGGTCTCTTCGATCGAAAGTGATCGGGAAAGAGGACCATGGGTTGAATTTTGGGGCGACTGGCTCCATCGCGTATACGTCCCTTAGTGCACGCTTCCGCTCCCTCTTGGGTATATGCGTTGCGTATATCATGTTTACCGTCTGAACGTGAGGGGGGAATCCCTTTTGTCCTCTGTTGTTCGGCGGCCGGGTCTCTTCCTCGTCATCGCTGTGTAGCCCCTTGTCACTGTTTTCGGCGATTAATTTGCCTGCCTGCTTGAATACCCAACAATCTCTGTTGGTGTGGTTAGCTGGCTTTTCGGGGGTTCCATGTATTTGACAGGAGCGGTCGAGTATTCGGTCCAAATTGGACGGGCCCGGAGTGGTTCTTTTGAATGGCTTCTTCCGTTGACCGGGCTTGGAGCCTCGGAATCCGGCGTTGACTGCCGTATCCTCATTGCTGTCGCGTTAATGCGGCATTTGTTTTTGTTTCGACGCGACCTGCCATTGCGGTCCTTGGTATCCGGACTGCCAGCGTTTTTGCTGAGGTTGTTGCTGCGAGCTAGCCAGCTATCCTCTCCCGCACAGAAGCGGGTCATGAGTGATGTGAGGGCTGCCATGGATTTCGGCTTTTCCTGTCCTAGGTGCCGGGCCAGCCACTCGTTGCGGATGTTATGTTTGAAGGCAGCGAGGGCCTCTGCATCCGGACAGTCGACAATTTGATTTTTCTTTGTTAAGAACCGTGTCCAGAATTGCCTGGCCGATTCGTCTGGCTGCTGGATTATGTGGCTTAGGTCATCTGTGTCCGGTGGTCGCACATACGTGCCCTGGAAATTGTCGAGGAATGCGGCTTCCAGGTCTTCCCAGCATCCAATTGACAATGCGGGCAGGCTGTTAAGCCAATGCCGAGCTGGTCCTTTAATCTTGAGCGGGAGATATTTGATGGCGTGAAGATCGTCGTCGCGGGCCATATGTATATGGAGGAGATAATCCTCAATCCAAACCGCGGGGTCTGTTGTGCCATCGTAGGATTCGATATTAACGGGTTTAAACCCTTCAGGGATTTGATGATCCATTACTTCGTCAGTGAAGCATAGTGGGTGCGCGGCGCCTCTGTATTGAGCAATATCGCGACGTAGCTCGAGAGAGCGTTGTCTGCTGTGTTCGGCCCGGCCGGAGTAGTTCTATCCGGCGCGATGGTATTCGTCGTGGGTCTTGGGGCGCCCACGTGATCCATAGATAGATTTGGATTGTCTTGCCTTGTCCTCCAATATATCCCGCAAGTCCAGCGCGTTCCCCCGTGGCTTCATGCTTTTAGAGCGATGCCGGGGTACGGTTTTGGTGGAGGGCTTGCACGCCTCTCTGTCACGGCCACGAGGTGGTCGGTCTGCCGTATTGTGCACTGGTGAAGCAGGTTTGTACGCTTCCTCCTCTAGTCGGGGGAGCAACTTGCGTTTTAGGTAACTTTTGGAGGGGCGTTCGAGTTCATACTCTTCGGCCGCGAGGACCTCGGTCCATCTGTCGGCCAGTAGGTCTTGATCAGCTTGAAGCTGTTGCTGCTTTTTCTTTAGGCTGTTTGCCGTGGCCATTAGCCTGCGTCTGAAACGCTCTTGTTCGACGGGATCCTCAGGCACGACGAATTCATCGTCGTCGAGGCTTGCCTCTTCTCCGGAGGGAGGTAAGTAATTATCATCCTCGACCTCTTCGTCTGCCGCCCTCTCGTGAGGGCTTGCTTCTGCCTCCTCCTGCGCTGGATCGTGCTGTAGGGGGTTGTCTTCGGCACTTTCTCGGGTGTTATTATCTCCTGTGCCGGAATCTCCATTCTTGCTGTGGCGGGATTTAGAGCGGCGCCGTTGACGTCGGCGCTTGGGCTGTTTCTTTAAGGAATCGGCCTCCGTTGCTTCTTCGCCGTCCCCATCTTTTGGGGTGTCCACCATGTATATGTCGTATGACGAGGTGGTCTTCCAGTGTCTTGTAGGCACTGGTTCTTGATAGTCTCCGGCATCGTCGTCCATACCGTTGATGTCTTCGGAGTCGTAGTCGAGTACATTGGTTAGATCGTCGACGGGTGGCTATGAAGTGGGTGGTGGGTGGGCTCTGAATTTCTTCGTCGTCCGCGTCCCAACCATCCTGGTCGTAGTTAAGCCAGGGCTCTCCGGATAGCGAGAGATGCTTCAGCGAATTTAAGATATCGCCGAAGGGTGAGTGCTGAAAGATGTCCGCAGCGGTGAATTCCATGATCGGCGCCCAATCGGATTCGACTGGCAGGGGCGCAGGAGGTTCGGAGTCCGGCAGACAGTCCGGCACCTCGGAATCATGAGCTTTATGCGGGACAAGGTAAGTGTTCGGCTCCATTGCCGTAGAAGTTGCAGCTCTCGAGGCGGTGTCCAGCCATCCGTCCTCGATCTGAGCGATCGACTCCGGACTATGGGTCGGAGCGGATTCGTGTGCGGCCTCCAAGGTGCTGTCCGGCGGCAGAGTTAGGTCACGCCCATCGTGACAGCGCGGCACGCTCGGCTGTGGCTCAGATCCATGGAAGATCAAGTCCCCGCGGATATCGGCCGTGAAGTTTAGGCTTCCAAACCTGACCTGACGGCCAGGGGCGTAGCTTTCGATCTGCTCCAGATGGCCAAGTGAGTTGGCCCGTAGTGCGAAGCCGCCGAATACGAAAATCTGTCCGGGGAGAAAAGTCTCACCCAGGACTGTGTCGTTGTCGATTGAAGAGGCCATCAAGCCTATCGGTGACGACACACAGGAACACTCAATGAAAGCACCAATGTCAGTGTCAAAACCAGCGGATCTCGGGTAGGGGGTCCCGAACTGTGCGTCCAGGCGGATGGTAACAGGAGACAAGGGACACGATGTTTTACCCAGGTTCGGGCCCTCTTGATGGAGGTAAAACCCTACGTCCTGCTTGATTGATATTGATATTGTGGATGTTTACAAGAGTGGATCTACCACGAGATCAAGGAGGCTAAACCCTAGAAGCTAGCCTATGGTATGATTGTAATGGTTGTTGTTGTGTCCTACGGACTAGAGCCATCCGGTTTATATAGACACCGGAGAGGGCTAGGGTTACATAGAGTCAGTTACAATGGTAGGAGATATACGTATCCGTATTGCCAAGCTTGCCTTCCACGCCAAGGAAAGTCCCATCCGGACACGGGACGAAGTCTTCAATCTTGTATCTTCATAGTCTTGGAGTCCGGTCGATGATGATAGTCTGGCCGATGATAGTTCGGCTGATGATGGTAGTCCGGCTATCCAGACACCCCCTGATCCAGGACTCCCTCAACTACCATCAAAGGTATTGGAATTTTTAAACGCCTTCATGATCGTGCAATCTTTCCACAGGTGTGTAGCGGGGTGCTCCCGGGTGCCGTCTTTCGGGCAGGGCTCATTGAGTAGCTACTCAAGAGATGGGCCTGACCTGCCGGATCGAGGCCACTTACCCTTATGTCTCTGATTGTTACCCTGTGTATTAGTGTTGGCTACAAGCTCCGGGTTGCCGTCCACCTTATGCTTATTGCCGCTTTGATTCACCGGGTTGTGCTGTTGACCCTTTCCATTGCCATTCCTTTTTCCCTTCCCTGTCTTCTCATCGTGAGACGCGAGATCCTTTGTACTATCAGAATCGGCATATTTGACTAAAGACGCCATCAGCGTACCCATATCCCTGCAGTCATGCTTAGGGCGCCCCAGTTTCTGCCTCAGCGGCTCAAAGCTGCAATTTTTCTACAACATGAGGACTGCAGAGCCAGCATCCATCTTATGAGATGAATGAATTATCTCCTTGACCCGGCGTACCCAATGGGTGGTAGATTCTCCCTCACCCTGCTTATAGTTCGTCAAGTCCACGATTGACATAGATTGCTTACAGGTGTCTTTGAAGTTCTAGATGAAACGGGCTTTTACCTCCTCCCACGAACCAATGGAATTGGGTGGTAAACTTTTTAACCAAGACCGGGCCGTTCCATCTAACATCATGGTGAAATATTTAGACGTTGCCGCGTCACTGACTTCCAACAGCTCCATGGCCATCTCATAACTCTCAATCCATGCTCCGGGCTATAAATCGGCCGTGTAATTCGGCACCTTTCGAGGTCCCTTGAAGTCCTTGGGCAGGCGCACATTGCGCAAAGCCGGTATCAAACAAGGAACACCACCGGTTCTGGTGGCTACTCCCATCTCAATAGAAGTTGTTGGATACTCTGGAATATTCTGATGTGCCGCCTATTGAGCCGCCAGCTGAGCCGCCCGTTCGTTCTCCTGACGTACTCGGTCTTGCACCGGGTTATAGCCACCATGTTGGTCACGATGTTGGGCGTTGCTTGAAAAAGTTTCAGATTCCATGTGCCTGCTGTAACTCGGGCTCCGGTTCTGACGAGGCGGTGCTAACCAAGGCAGAGGAGTTGAATGAATCCTATCCCGGCTATAAGAATAGTTCTCTTGCTGAGCCAGGGCCGTCTAGCCAAGTTCCCTGATTCTTCGGGTCTCCACCGCTGTTGGATCATCACCGTCCACTGGGAGAGCCGCCAGACGCGCTGATGCTGCAATTAAGTTCTCCATGGGGTTGGAAAACTGACCCGGCGGTATCGGCACATAACGTGGCAGCGCCATGTTTCCATGAGGAGGTACCATCTCCTGAGGCTGAGCCAGTCCCCCCGTTCCGGCTGTCATAAACTGATTTGCGTCGGGTGGGTTACTTGGGCCGGCTCCGGATGTAGCAAACAGAAACCGAGGGTCATAATTCGGAGGCAAACGGGACTGAGTTTTCTGGTGCCTTCTCCTCATAGCCTCATTGGACGCGTTTAAGCTCATCGTGAGCTGGTAAGCTTCTAACTACAACCGCTGTGCCCGGGCATCGAGAGCCGCCCGCTCTGTAGCTACTCTAGTATCCTCAGCTGCCAATGCCTCCTTGGCCTGAGCTATCTCCTCACGCACCCATGCCACCTCCGCGTCATGCTCATCTTTATTCGCACGGATAACCGTGGCGCTTAACAGGGCTGTAAGTTTATCCATGAGATCTATCAGCACCTGAGCCGGCGGGCGCACAGGCCTCCTGCCCCGGCCGCTCCTATCCCGGACGTAACTGCAGCAGCGGCCGTAGAGTTTTGGCCGGGTTGAGTCCCAGCCATGAAGATTCCTGCCCAATTCGGCGAATCACAGGGGTCCGGAATACTGAAGCCATCGGAAGAGCCCCCGAGCACGCCATCTTGTACCTGATACATCGAATCTGTTGAACCGGCGGACGAATCACCGTCAGAGTGGACGGCCGCCTCACCACCATCTTCAGGTCCTTCAAAAAGCTCTTCTCCGTGGACGCAGCCCACAAAGACATGCTTCATGCCAGGTTAAGCTCTGGCGGGTTTCGCACGCTGAGCCGTCTCGACAAGGTTGGTGCAGTTGTCCGGCTCAGGCCCCGGCTCGCCAATCCGGCCGATGAAGACGTGGATCCCTCCGAAGGGGACACGGTACTCGTACTCAATTGAGACGGCGTCGGGGCCCCATCCTTCGTCGTCGATGTAGATCTTGCCGCGAAGACTCTTGGTCATCCGGCCCACTACGTATCCCTTGAGCCCTTCGAAGTTGCCCTTCAAGAACTCAAATCCACCGTGTGCTGGCCCCATGGTGGGCGCCAACTATCGTGGAATAGTCACGTCCGATGTCCTCGTGAAAGGACTTAGTTGTGGAGCCATCGCAACTAGGAAGCTTGAAGGGGTTAATCGGGACAAAGGACACGAGTGGGTTTATACTAGTTCGGCCCCTTACGGTGAAGGTAAGGCCTAAATCTAGTTGGGTTGGTATTGATGTTTCGATGACCAGGGAGCGAGATATGCTATGCCCGGTTCTCGATCAGTTGTTTCTTGCCCTAAGCCGCGAGTGGGTCGTCCCCTTATATACACGGGTTGACGCCTGCGGCTTACAGAGTCCCGGCCGGCTCATAAACAATGTCCGGCTCGGTGACTAGTTAAGTCTACCTTATGATACAAGTCATATTACTATGGCGGTTTATTACAACGGGCCTTAAGTCGCCTGCGGGCTTTAAGCCCTCTGTGAACCGCCATCTTCACCTTTGGTCTTGGGCTTCTCTCTGGTAAGTCTCCTTTGCGTAACCCGACCCCTCCTGGGCGGCTTACACAAATAGTTATATCCCCAACAGATGCCCAGTGGATGTAATATGTGTAATAGCCGTGATAGCCTAGTGTAAGTTGCTTGCTTATTTATTTCCTTGTTGTCTTGTTTATTTGTTTTCTTGTAGTTAGTGCAGTTCTTTTTATGCGGTTTGCTAGTGGCTGCAACAACCTATTTTTTTAAACTAGGCCACAATAACCATGGGCTAATATTTACTGTAGTGACACTGCACCTATGGGCTGTATAAAAAGTGGGCCTTCTACAGGCCGTATAAATAGTGGGCCTTCCACGGGCCGTAGAAACAATGGGCCTTCTATGGGTCGTAGAAACAATGGGCCTTCTACGGGTTGTATCATCAATGGGCCTTATATGGGCAGTATGATCGATTGGCCAAACATGGGCCAATAACAGGCCGCATTATGGCCATAAACGGGCTAGAGTTGGAATCGTCCGTTCATGGGCCAACCATAATGGGCCATCGTTAATAGGCCATATTTCATGACGCTATGAAAATGGCCCAACGTGTTAACGGACCACAAACGGGCCGACTGTAACCACGGGCTGAATTTGGCCCATAAGCAGAAATATGACAGTAACGGGCCTTAAGTAAACAAATGCTGGAAATGAACCCAAGAATAAATGGGCTCTGAGAAGGCCGAAAGATGACATGGGCTGGAAACGACCCAACGGAATAATGGGCCCTTAATGGGTATAAAGTGATACATTGTTCATTACGGGCCAGTTTCACCACGGGCCGTTAATGGGTGTAAAGTAATACACTGTTCATTACAGGCCAGTTTCACCACGGGCCGTTAATAGGCCAAGAGTTACATAGGGCCTCATATGGGCCGAAAGACGTCATGGGCCATACATGGGCCAGAAGTGAAAACGGGCTGGAATCATATTGGGTGGCCCAGATGACGCTATTGGGCCTAATTCGGATAGGGCGTAACAGGCCTTGGGTTAGCAGGCTGTAAATGGGCTATATGTGAACAGGCCGTTAACAGGCTTTACATGGGCCGGCCCGCCACCTTTTGACCAAGTCAAATGGGCCGGCCTTTTCACAGGAATGGGCCTCTGTTGGGCCATGCCACATGTCGACGTATCATAGGCGCCTTCTGTCCAATGAGTGGATGACATCTGTCCCAACGGTGAGCCGACACGTGTTTCATCCAGCCAATGATGATTTTACACGTGGAAAATCCCCATTGGTCGTGGCTGTTAACGGGTTATCGGATCCAAAACCTGACCTGATAGCTTAACGGCGTTCTGTTACGATGGATGCCACGTGTCGGTCACCCTTGACGAAAGCACTTCTATGACGCGCGATTTATCGTCATGGAAGTGGACACTTCCGTGATGATAATTTTGGTAATGTCATGGAACACTTCTACGACAACACATGTATGACTATCTTGATTCTGTCATAAATTTGTCATGGATGTACATGCATGACAAAAAACGAGACCTACTGTGACAAACACGTATCATCATGGAAGTGTATTTTTTTGTAGTGGAAGGACACTATGCCAAACAATGCCCAAAGCCAAGAAACTCGGCCCCCAAGCCGAACAGCAATGGAAATAATTCAACACCCAAGCGAAACAACTTCAACCCCAATAACAACCACAAGAAGGGTCACTTGAACCATGTGACTAAGGAAGAAGCACATAATGCCTCGGATATCGTACTCGGTATGTTCCCTGTCAACACAATACCTGCCACGGTTTTCTTTGATTCTGGAGCTTCTCACTCGTTCATTTCAAAGAAATTTACTTTGCAACATGATTTTTCGATGCTTCCCTTGGAAAAATCCATGATCATCAAGTCCCCCGGAATTAAGCAAATCACTCAGAGTTACTGCCAAGGTGTGGCTATTGAGTTTGAGGGACTAAATTTTCAGGCAAACCTCATTGTATTGGAAAATAAGGGACTGGATGTTATCTTAGGATTTACTAGTTAACCACCAACAAGGGATTTATCGACTACTTCAATCGGAGTGTAATTCTTACCCATCATCACAGGAAGACGATAAAAAACGCAGCACAAGAAATACCAATGTCACGGCAACCAAGGTTGAACAAGGTGGACGTTTCAGAATTAAGAAAAGTTCCAGTGGTGTGTGAGTTCCCCGATGTATTTCCCGAAGAACTACTAGGCATGCCACCAGACCGGGAAATAGAGTTCATCATTGAACTAGCACCTGGAACCACCCCCATTTACAAGAAACCCTATAGAATGGCACCCTCCGAGTTGGTAGAATTAAAGAAGCAAATAAAAGAATTACTGGACAAAGGATTTATATGAGCCAGCTCCTCACCTTGGGGTTCACCAGTATTATTTGCCAAGAAAAAGGATGGGACACTGAGATTGTGCATTGACTACCGAGCCCTCAACATGGTCACCATCAAAAACAAATATCCGATGCCACGGATAAATGATTTATTTGACCAGCTCGCGCAAGCCATGGTTTTCTCAAAAATTGATTTAAAGTCGGGGTATCATCAATTAAAAGTACGGACAGAAGATATCCCTAAGACGGCATTCACCTCCCAATACGGACTATATGAATTTACAGTAATGCCGTTTGGACTAACAAACGCCCCCACATATTTTGTCCACCTCATGGACAAAGTGTTTATGAAATTTATGGACAAATTTGTTGTGGTGTTCATTGATCATATTCTGGTATACTCCAAGACACCAGAAGAACATGCTGAACATCTCAGAATTGTACTGGGAGAATTAAGGAAACATCAATTATACGCCAAATTCAGCAAATGTTAATTTTGGTTAAGACAGGTTGGTTTTCTAGGCCACGTATTGACCCAAGAAGGTGTTGCCATGGACCCAGAAAAAGTTAAGGCCGTACTTGGCTGGAAACCACCAGCCAACGTAACGGATGTACGAAGTTTCCTGGGAATGGCAGGATATTACCGAAGGTTTATTCAAGGGTTCTCCACCATAGCAAAACCAATGACACAGTTACTCAAGAAGGATAAGAAATTTGTATGGACTCAAGCTTGTGAGAAAAGTTTCCAAGAACTCAAAAGGAAATTAACAACAACACCAGTATTGGTTCTGCTAGACATACACAAAAGTTTTGAAGTGTATTGTGACGCATCCCGGAAGGGCCTCAGATGTGTATTAATGCAAGAAGGCAAAGTAGTCGCGTACGCTTCCAGGCAAATACGAAAGCATGAAGAAAATTATCCTACTCATGACTTGGAGTTGGCAGCAGTCATCCATGCACTCAAAGAGTGGAGGCACTTTTTGCTTGGAAATCGTTGTGAAATATATACAGACCATAAAAGCCTCAAATATATTTTCACACAACCAGAACTCAATTTACTACAACTACGCTGGTTGGAATTAGTGAAAGATTATGATGTTAGCATTCACTACCATCCAGGAAAGCCGAATGTAGTGGCAGATGCTTTTAGTCGAAACCCCAGCTCGGGCAACGACATTCTACAGAACTTGAGACCTGAATTTCAGCAGGAGTTCGCCAAACTCAACTTAGTGATTGTCAGTGAAGGCAACGTGTCAAATTTGGAAATACAACCCACCCTAATGGAAGAGATTAAGAAGGCTCAGCCTAGACACCCCAGCATCGAAGGCATAAAAAGAAAAGTGAGTCTGGGCAAGGCCTCAGAATTCATCATAGACGATACGGGAATATTATGGTACGGAGACAAACTTTGAGTACCAAATATAGAGGACCTCAAACAGCCAATTCTAGCCGAAGGTCACACCGCTCCATATTCAATCCATCCTGGAGGAACCAAAATGTACAAGATACCTGGGTATGAAAAGGGATATAGCCACATTCATTGCATGTTCTGATTCATGTCAACGCATTAAAGCCGAGCACCAAAAACGAGCCAAACAAGATACCTGAGTGGAAACGGGACGAAATTGGAATGGATTTTATTGTCATACTACCTCGGTCACGACACGGAAATGATGCCATATGGGTCATCACAGACAGATTAACTAAGGTGGCACATTTCATCCCAGTAAAGACAACCCACACCACTCAGAAACTTGCCAAACTTTATCTCTCTCGTATAGTTTGTCTGCATGGAATTCCAAAGACTATAATATCCGACAGAGGCACTCAGTTCGTCTCTAGATTTTGGCATCATTTACAACAAGCTCTGGGGACTCAACTAGTATTCAGTACAACATACCACCCCCAGTCTGGAGGACAAACTCAATGTGTGAACCAAATTCTAGAGGACTTGCTGAGAGCATGTGTTCTCACCTATGGAACTAGTTTGGAAGAAAGCTTGCCGTATGCCAAGTTCGCATACAACAACAGTTACCAAGCTAGTCTGCAAATGGCACCTTTTGAAGCCTTGTACGGGCGAAGATGCCGTACCCCATTAAATTGGTCAGAAATAGGAGACAGTCGTATCTTCAGCCCCAACATACTCAAGGAAGCTGAAGAGAAAGTTAGACTAATCAGGGATCGACTCAAGACAACCCAGAGCCGACAGAAGAGTTATTACGATAAAAAACGTCACGAAGTCAGTTTTGAACCTGGTGAATATGTGTACCTACGAGTATCTCCTATGAGGGGCCTACAACGGTTATTGGACCCTTCTGTGTGACTGCACGAAGAGGCACAGTAGCCTACCAGCTAGACCTACCCAAAGAACTGTCAGACGTCCATGACGTGTTCCACATCTCATAGTTGAGGAAATGT
Source organism: Triticum aestivum (assembly GCF_018294505.1). Taxonomy (NCBI): domain Eukaryota; kingdom Viridiplantae; phylum Streptophyta; class Magnoliopsida; order Poales; family Poaceae; genus Triticum; species Triticum aestivum. The sequence goes on along the minus strand of NC_057795.1, from coordinate 61,235,059 downwards.
GTAAGCAACCCAGAGAAGCATGTGTCTCATGAGAGCATTGACGTGCAACCAGACCTCACCTACAGGGAACGTCCAATAAAAATATTGGAGGAGTCTGAAAGGAGGACCCATCAGAAAACAATTAAGTTTTTCAAAGTTCAGTGGAGCAATCACACCGAGGATGAAGCAACATGGGAAAGAGAGGACTTTCTTCGGACAGAATACCCACACCTATTTGAGGATCAGCTGAAATCTCGGGGACGAGATTTTTCCTAAGGGGGTAGGTGTTGTAACACTCCAAAATTTTTGATTTGGTTTTATTAAATTCTTTATTTGATTTAAAGGGGGTTATTTGAATTTTTCTAAAAGAGGGGCTCTCCTTCTCAAAAAAATATATTTTATGACAAATACTTTTTTAGGAGTTCTTCTCAATATTGATTTTTGGTCTTGAGGGTTCTTCAACATGTGTGGGTCAACACAAATAATCTTGGGTTGTTTTAATATTTCTTTTATTAAAAAGAGTCCCTATAGATTATGGGTTTATTCCTTCCCACTCAATGTTTTTCTCTTGCCATGACCTATGTTGAAAACCTTCTTCCAAACCCACCTCCCTACCTTGGGTCAAGTCAAACATCCAAGTCTAGCAAGTTTCAACCTCCTTTAGATTTTATTTCTATTTATTTTATCCTCAAATCCTTTTCTGCCTTTTATTTTGGACTCTTGGGATTTTCAAAGGAAGTACCAGATCCTTTGAGCTTTTAATCCCAAGCAAATTTCCCCTAGCTACTCCTTGGTACCCTCAACCTAGATCCATCAAGAACTGCAGGTCCACAGTTCAAAATTTTCAAATTATGCTTGCTGCAAGTTTGGACCAGATTTGCCATTTTTGGTGAAATTCATTTGTTTTCTTTTCCTAAAAATCTGAGATAAATCAGGCAGCCTCTAGATGCATCAAGAGATCACCTCACCAAGGATCGGCTCAAGGAAAATTTTCCTCGTTCAAAAAACATTTCGTCGAACAACTGGCGTGCACTGTTTCTGTCAAATTCAGAAAAAATTCAGTTTCACTCAGAGACAGTATCGTTTTCATCAGTCAGCAGCGTCAATCTCGCCAGTGCCCTTGTTGGCTCGTTGCCTAGTGCTCCTTCTTATCCAATGCGCCGCATGGTTGTTTGGCCGGTCGCGAGCGTCGGTGGCGACATGGCGCGTCAGCTCCGGCGTCTTCCGCGGTGGCAGAACCGCCCGTGGCAGCCAACAGGGGCTAGCCCTGCCAAACGGCGCCGTCAAACACTGCCCACACCACCAGGAGCCTCCGCATGGCCATCCCCTTCTCTGCGCGCGCTGCAAGACCGTCATCGTGGCCTGGAAAGCACAGGGCCCGCTCTCTGCCGCTGTCGTGCCCGTGAGCTCCGTTCCGTCAAAACCACGGGAGCAGGGCAAATCCGACCAAGTTTAGACGTTGAATGGTACCAATAGACCAATCCGCAGCTGCCCAGTCACCTAAACCTCTAGCCCGATCACTTCCTCGCCATAATTGCTTGTTGGAGATACCCCGTTCTCGGCAACCGCCTCGACCGGCTATAAAAGGAGGCCTCGAGCTCGTTCTTGACCCAGCACTACCCCTCCACCTCGCCAGAACTACGCCCAACCACTAGGAGGACCTCGAGGAGGCCTTCTTCCTCGACTCCAGCCGCCCCGATCCGCCTCGGGCTCCGGCAAGATCCTATCCGGTGAGAGCACCCCCGCCTCCCGTAATGTGCCAGTAGCCTCCTAGTGCACCCACTCTTCTAACCCGAGTCCCAATTTGACGTTTGCAGCCCTCCTCGGCGAGATCCATCACCGCCCGAACCACCGTCTGCCGGAGTGAACGCCGTCGTTGATGTGGTGCTCGTCGACGACCAACTCCACCACCCACAGACGCAGGAGAGCTCCATGAGTCTGTAGGTACCCTCCACTCCCCCTGCCTCGCCGTGGATCGATGACCACCGCAAGCCTCGGGCGCCGGCGGGACTCTGTTTTGGTTTTTAAACCTCACGGGTGGGACCCCCTCGTCAGCTTTTTCTCTTTTTCAAAACATTTTCTGAAAGCGCCTTCGGGCAAAATACATTTTCTAACAGAAACATTTTCTGCCTTTTTTAAACTAGCCCCTGGAAAGTTTCTCTTTCATTAAAGATTAGTCCCTGGACTAAAACCCTCATAACTTTTAAACAAAAGATGATTTTGAGTTGATTCTTTTTCTGTCATCTTTATTTTTCTATCTAGTTTTTTATCATATCTATTTGAGAATTATTTGGAACAACTTTTATGCATGCTCGGTATTTACGTTAGTATCTGATTTTTTTATAACATAGATACCGAAGGAGGTGACGGAGCCGCAAACTTCACCGAGCTAGACTCCGACTACTCCGAACCAGGCAAGCATGTTTGAACCTTTCATATGATGAGTGTATTGCATGTTTGCTTGAGTAGTGTTCTCATGGCATGTTTACACAAGCATTAGTGAATGTTATATTGCATGCAAGGTAAGCTACAAGTGAGCTTCGAAATTTGATGTGTTCATATGATGGTGAGATAACCTGATCATGTGGTGGCATGATAGGTTGCAAGCTGGTATCGTTGAAGCATGCCAGTCTTATACCAACCGGTTAATTCTAGTATCAACGTGGATCAAGTCATGATCCCGTTCGTTTCCTTTTTCGTGCTGCCACATGTCTTCTGCAAAGAATGCGGTCTAGTCAGTTCCAACCCTCTTTCCTTGTACACACCAAATAGAGGGGCCGTGATGAGGGTTCCATGGCCCTGGATTAAAGCCCGTCATCCGGTCAGGGGGCATGGGTGTTTCCGGTTGGGACCGAGAGGGGGGCACCCCTTAGAGCGCGCGATATAAATTTGATCCCATGCTACTCGAGGTTGTGGCCTCCCCGTCTTAAAGTTTTTCTTGAACGTTGCCTAGGGTGATTCCTGGGAGCGGAATGTGGAACGGGTGTGTACTAGTTAGATGTGTTTCTTCTAAAACACCGTAAACGGAACTAGTCCTTTGTGACTACGGAAATCCGTTGGCTGTGGGTAAAGAGTACAAACTCTGCAGAGTCAAAACCATTCGAGTAACCGTGTCCATGGTCAAGGACTATGATCAACATATCAATGTCAGTGTCAGTATCAGTCTCAACGTCCGTCTCATCGTCAGTCTCAGTGTCAGTTTCAGTGACAATCTCCGGTGAATAAACATGAGTGGTAAACCCGGCTGAATGTTATTCCTGTGGATGGACTAACCCGTTTATTATTATGTACTGAGTATTTCTTTGGGATGATTTAAATTCATGAGCTACTGGAATTCGAATGGTGAAATATAAGCCCTTTATGTGATGTCGCGCAGACGTCCGACTGTGGCATTCTTGTTAATTACTTTTGATATAAGCCCTTTATGTGATGTCGCTCAGACGTCCGACTGTGGCATCCGCGTTATTTAATTTTGATATAAGCCCTTTATGTGATGTCGCTCAGACGTCCGACTGTGGCATCCATGTGAATTATTTTCATTATAAGCCCTTTTCGTGATGTCGCATAGACGTCCGACTGTGGCATGCACTGTCATTTACATTTCAATATAATCCCTTTATGTGGTGTCGCTCTGACGCCCGACTGCGGCCTGTTAATCTATTTTTACCTTTCGAGGCGTCGCTTCAGACACCCGATCGGTCTTCAGTTATTCTATTTTGATTTCGGGAGAACTACCGCCTGACTTCCTTTTTATGTTACATGCCGTGAAAAACTTATTTTTTTTGAGTGTGCATTACTAATCTGCTCATGTGCATCATGTTTGCATTTGTTATATCTTATGTCCAAACTGTCTTGCGAGTACATTCAAAGTACTCACCTGACTTGTTGATTTGACCAGATATTGACGAAGGCAATCTTATGGACGAAGAGTACGATAGCGGGTTTGACGCCTAGAGGAGTCCCAGTCAGTCCCGTGTGATCCTGGAATTTGTCACTTGTATCATATACGCTTCCGCTACCCAAATAAAATCATCGAGCCTCACTCCGGCGCTCGATGAGTTGTAAGATTTAGGAGTCATGTCACCCACTTCACTGTGACATATCCACCACCACTTTTATTACAAGTCAGTAGTTATGCCACCACACTTCTTGTGTCATATCTGCCTTTATGTATAATATCGGCATGCTTGTAATAATTTGTCGAGCAGCCTCAACTCAACCTTGTATAATAATTTCGTACTGCTGGATTTCTGTATCAAGGATTTGTCTACTAGTAAGGAAGATTTTCCTATACTGGTCTGATAAAATGGTCAATTTTTCAATAAATATTTTATTGGAAAACCGGTCTTGACATCGTTGATCGCACGAGTCTTGCCCTCTTGGTACGAGAAGCATCGGACTCCATCTAGGAGTGACGAGTGCGGTGGATCTGGAAAGACGGTTTGGAGGACGGAGGTGTTGCAAAACACCATTTATCAAAAAAGTAGTATTTTTTAAGTGATGTGACATCGGACAGTGGCAAGAAGTCGGACTCCATGCCTCCACTTGATTGACGCACATGCCTCTCCGAGCAGGGTGTCACTACAAACATACTGAGCACGGACGCATGATCGCAACTCTTCTTTTTGACATGGAACGCACGACCGCAAGTCTTCTTCCTAATATGGGACCGTGCCTCCGCTTGCTCGACCAACGTGCCTATCTGAGTACACTTGGGAGGCACGACCGTACCCTCTTATACTATATGACCGTTCCTTCACTAACTTCACGGTTGTGCCTCTCTTACTGCACAAAGTCATCTAAGTTAATCAAAGCACAGAGGCATGACCACGAGTCTTCTTAACACAGGACTGAACCTGCACTAGGTTCAAGTGCCTCTCTGAGCAAACATGTCAAACCAAGAGACACACCCACAACAACAACAACAAAAACAACCAGAACAACAACAACGACGACAACAACCATGTTTAGGATCGCATCTGCTTCCAGTACCATAGTCTGAATAAGAATTTCAACTGATAAGTTCTATTAGGTATGTACTATGAGGATTTCAACTGCACTCATGGTTTGAAATAACACATGTACGATACTTAACTTAATACCATAGTAGTTAAAATTTATGTGGTCTAAAGACCGGTGATCACAAGTGAGAGTGAGTCCTCCCCACGCACAGTGTGCCACTCGATACTGATGAGTACAATGCAATCAACTGTCAGCCTGGCTGCATCTGCAAAGGCAGAAATCCCGGTGATCGCCATCCTTCCATCTCTGTGTATACAGTAGGTGCCAGTCAAATCAATGCTGCTGAAAATTTGAACAAGCCTGATGCTGCCCTTGAGAGGCAAATATCCAAGCTTCATCCTAAGATCATTGATAACAATAGCTAGGATTTTCTGTACAATAACAAATTATTTTGGCATTAGATTACGAAGACACGCATGTTGAGCGTGGTTTAGAGAAAGAAACAACGACGTACCAAACAGTCTGTGTGAATGTTGGTGAAACATAGACGGTGCACAAAGGTAATGGCTGGGATGTGTTTAGCATTTAGGACTAGTTTAATCATGCAAGCCATGTCGATATAGGAAAGTTTTATGCCCCGGGTGTAGACTTTCTCGTCTTTGTAGCTCATTTCCAATAAACTGAGGCGTTCGAGGCCTAATAAATGCAACCATGTATTAGCCACTATGTGTGAAGCAATGAATAGAGCAGTTAAAACTAAAATATACGAATATTGGCTTTTAAAAGGGAAATTACAAAAATTACAGTTTTAAACTACATTGTGAGTACAAAGCAAGATTTAATACATTATATCACAGAGATTAAGCACATAGATATCAACGGCATGCCACAGTAAAGTTATAATAGATAAATGTTAAACCAGAACAAATATTGATAAGTGATCAGAACATACCAACTCAGGTTTGGGAAACGCTTTGTGACCTCCTCGAGATTCACTCAACATCAAGTCAACCGGAAAGAAGAAATCTTCTGCTTGCAAATCCAATTTTATAATATCACCATAAAATAGATCATAGTCACATATCAACTTTTCCCATCCAGGTCCATGGAACTTAGACCTATGATTGCAATCTGTAAACTTAATCTTGTAAGACAATACCTCAGTAGTGCCGAGCACAAGATCAAAATCTTCGTGTTGAAAACCATCCTCGAAAGCTTCATCTTTCCATAAAGAGAACAAAGAAAGGACATGGTTCCAGTAGTAGCATGGGACATACTGCATAAAAGTAAAATTAAGACAAAGGTAAATAAATCTTTTGCTGATTTTCAGAAAAAATGCATGAAAGTGTTTTTTTCCTTGAAAGTTCTTGGCTTTCATGCACGGGCACAGGCACCGTCTATGCTATTTAATTAAACCTATACAAAACAATTGAACTTCTAATTACATTACATCAAGGCCTACAAAATAAAAACAAACATGCGTAGTATAGTTCGTTCCGAAGGAATACGTGTGGTTGCTGACTGCGAAAAGATAACTGCAACAAATACAGTGACGAAAGTTTTTTACTGGCCATGCGTGATTTGGTAGCAAAACTTACCAAGCATGACTCATAAGAACGAGGCAAAGAAACAATCAAGAAAGATTGGGCAACATCAGATTCATCACCGGGACTGTTGAGGTTCCTGCAAACATCACACGCCATCTTTGTCTGCGGGATGTAACAATATATAAGACTCAGGTTCATTAATTATTAAAAAAATTGTTTCAACACTCCGCTAATGGCACAAAGAATTAAAGGACTGTATATCACTGATACACACTTGTTTCAACGAGTAAGATAGAGCGGAGCGAATGCTGATATGGTGATATCCCTCGATGTTAGTGTCTCTGTAAAAAATGAAAAAACACGCACAGACCTCCTCAAATCTACAAGCTTGCAGCGAACTAGCTGGAAAAAATCAACTGTTGCCCTCCAAGATTATTCCCCTATAGAACCTCTTAAAAGAGGTAAGATACTAACACAAAAACTAAAATTATAAGGGTAACATACAACAAGAATCCATCTAAAAAAACACAGTGCGCAACGCGTAAGTATTAAGTAGAGGGGAAATTTTTTACTGTATTTTAGAGAAAGTGGGCGAATCGTAGATCCATCTATGTGGACTGTAGAGTGAGGACAACGAAGCAAGAAAGATGGAAGGAACCAGAGAAGAAGGGGAGCGGAAGAGCAAGTGACTCGAGAGAGAAGACGCACAAAACGATGTATTTATGGAGTAATTATGGAGAGGGAAGTAATTTTTTGTACTCGCTCGCCAAAGCTGAAACTACTGACAAGAGTAAATGGCTCCTTGCCATCCCAGTGCAAAAAAGAAGAGGGGGGGGGAAGAGGGTGGTGGTTGGTGGGTCTCGCGAGTAGGTGGAGTATTTGGTCGAGCCGGACCAAGTTGAAGTCCCTCACTTTCATTTCCCCTCCCGCTCTCTCACTGTATCTCTTCCCCCCCCTCTCTCTCACTCTCACTCTCTCTCTCTCTCTCTCTCTCTCCTCATGAATTCGATGCCGCCTACGGCATCGCATCTGCTCACATCCTCTGGGCCATGTCAACACAAAAGTTTGGACAAGAGGGGAGGAAGGAAGGCTTGAACTTCCTTGAGCTGGATTTTGATTTCTATGTAGGTGATTTCCTGCTACATGCGGGGCGTTGAACTAGGGTTTGTTTTCCAAAAAAAAGATCTGAGCTCTATACATTCATGTGTCCTTGTAGGAGAACCCTGATACCATCGAAGACCATGATTTCTGTGGCAAAGAGCTCGACCGTCCCCTCTACTGCGTTCTCCACGATACCAAGCCTCTCAGGTGTGTGGCTTTTGAAGGAAGTGACACGGGGAGGAGGTTCTACAGCTATGCTATGAAAGTTAGTCACTTTTGAAAATTCGAGCTACTTTCTTATTAAATCAAACTGTTTAGATATAGGACTTGTACTCTTCCAAAGAACACTTATTTCTTCTTGTGTTTTTAGGTTGATTGTAGAAAACATTATGTAGTCCTTTTACTTTACATAAAAGGGTAAAGGTCACTACTTATTATACATCACTGAACACAAAAGAAGTGATATATACACTCTCATGTTTGTTTACAAATGGGACTTCTATTTAATGGTCAGTATATTCTTCAAAAGAAAAATCCCTAAATAACTTGACTGCAGAGGTGGCTCTAGATTAATTCAAGCTGGCTTAAAAGAAACTAAGTACAATAATGAAATAACTCCACGGACAGGGTGGGCGAAGTACCATAATTAGTGTTGTGGGTACCTAACCATTGACGCGCCACGGTGCACAAACACGGTTCATAGTTAGTTGAATGAGGTTATAAACCAAGTATATGTGAACTTTATTATATTCCAGAGCTTGTGCAGCATTGTATTAATAGCCTCTGTTTATTTTGCTTCTTTTTGTTCACAGAGAGGCGTGAACTGTGGAGTCATCGAATGGGTTGACCGCCCATGGCCTGTCATTATGCAGAGGTGCCTACTAAAGCTTTGGGGGATGTTGCATGAGAGCAATGATGATAGGTAAGCAAAGGATGAAGAGATAAGCAGGCTTAAAATGGATATTGAACAAGTGAACCTTAAGCTCAATAATCTTGTTGCAGCTGTGAAAAGAAGTAATGTAACTACCATGAAGATTGACAGGCAGAAGAAGCAGATGGGTATCGTTGATAAAGACGTCAAGCGCATTCAGATGTCTCTCACAAGTGCCATACATAATCTTAAGGACGACAAGGGTGAGATTAAGCTGGACAGGGATTTTCTGAAGGAGGAGGTGCATAAGCTGAAGGAGAATAGAAGCAAGATGCAAAGCGTCATCTGTGATCTTTTGGGGCAAGGGTTTGCGAATACTGGTGACCTCCTGATGATCAAGGCAATCCTCGAAGAATGATCATTAACAGTTGCCTTCTTTTGAAATGTTGCAAGGGATACTCGTCTAGTATAAGTTTATGCTTGGACATGGTTACTTGACTAAAGGCATGTATCTCATTTTTTGCAATCTTTTAGAGGGTGTGTGACAGTCTACGCACATCAAATATTGATCTCCTGAATATTTTATATTTCAAAGAAACACGCTGCTAGCTAGGCGGATCCAGCAATATTTCGTCTTGCATCGTTCAATGAGGCATGGGTTACTGTAATTTAGCAAGGCACATATGTCACTTTGGCATGGGGAACCATGCCTCTGATAACCTGGCACTGACTTGTCAAAGGCACAGTCCTATGTGCCTATGATAACCTGGCACTGACTTGTCAAAGGCACAGTCCTATGTGCCTCTGATAACCTAGCACTGACTTGTCAAAGGCACAGTCCTATGTGCCTCTGATAACCTTGCACTAACTTGTCAAAGGCACAATCCTATGTGCCTCTGATAACCTGGCACTAACTTGTCAAAGGCACAGTCCTATGTGCCTCTGATAACCTGGCACTGACTTGTCAAAGGCACAGTCCTATGTTCCTCTGATAACCTGGCACTGACTTTTCAAAGGCACAATCCTATGTGAGACAGAAGCACCGCACTAGCGCCGACACACATAAAATCTACAATCTACAGAGTCGTGCTTACTCCTGATGCAGACGCACATCTGTGCCTCCATGACTCGATAGTTTGTACTCAGACATAAACTCGTTCACGGATATGCGTTTACACGAAAGGCACGTACAGTCTGAGGTTGCTGGGAGCATGTTTTGAGATTAAGCAGAGTCACGACCATGTGCACGTACAGTCTTCCACGAAAGAAGGCAGTGCCATCCAGTCACAGTAGATGCACTAGCTCTCATGCACTAGACGCACGTTCCTTGAAGAACAGGCAAGGCAGTGCCTCTTCTCTTCCAAATGTTTTTGTTCCCTTGACGACTACCGCACACGAATGTTTTTGTAGCATCACGATAGAATGAACCAAAACTATGAAATTATCAGAACAGCAGGTGCATAACACAAAAGCATTGTTATAACAAGCTTACAAAATGGTGCAAAAGGCGAATGGATTGTTTGGCCATGTTTAGACATAACACAACTTCGAATTGGCGCATCAACATCTAACTGCACTAGCTTGAGGAACTAACTATAGCCCTGTGTCCAGCAAGCACAAGTGAACGGATCTGACAAATCCAAGCATTCAACACACTTGTGTTTCAAATCCAAGCACAGATGATTGCAGCATGCTGATAACTTGAGATGGGCGTGTTTGGAAGCTTTATTCTCCCACATGAACAACTTCTATTGCTGTTCGTAAATTCTTGCGTGAAGTTTGAGGGAAAGAGAAACTTAATCCTCATTGTGTCTAGCTCCGTTGCATTCAGAATAAAGAACCTCACAAACTCAGTGTTCTTCCCTTTTTTTCATAATCCTCCAGCGTTACTGTCTTTAAATGAATGATGTGTTCTTTGAGAAACGCACGGTTCTTGCGACGCCAAATATTTCTTGCACCATCAGGAACATTTCCTCCCTGAAAACACATAAAGGTTGGAAGATACTCAAGATCTATTGAACGACAAAATGAACAATAAATTCCATGACCCCCGCCCTAATCAGTTCGTCGAACATTTCCCTAGATACGGATATATGTATAATAATAATAATAAAACATGCCTAGGCATAGGGTGTATCAGTTGCAAACAAAATGTAAGACAAGCTTTTTGAGATGCAAGGAGTGCTGCACTATGTACGATAAGAGCTTTTCATTGGGCGTGAGAATCATCACCTCAACAAACAAGTTCTCCAGATTTGGAAGGGACTTAAGCAAGTGAACGACCCTGTGCACTTCATAATACATGGACAAAAAAAAGGTTTTGACAGATTGCTGCATTATAGATAGGCTGACCGTCGCCAAATCCTTCACATAACATAGAAAATAAAACATAAAATTATTACAACAAAAGGTTGGATGACATGAAACTACTTTCTCAAGGAAATGCAGCTGAAATTATTGTGAAATGTCAGTACCATAAGACCTGTGGAGCCATGCGAGATCCTGAATTTGCCTAATGTCTTCAGTTTAGGTGCAGAGACGATGAATACCTGCATGTTATTGCTCTGGATATCGCGGGTCAACCTTTGAAGTAAGGGGGCATCCTCGATGATGAATTCTCCTATCTCGCCACGGATACCAATGCTTACAAGGTTAGGGGGATTTATAGTGATCCGATGCCTTTCTCTATTGCAAACAAGCACTAGGCACTCGAGTGCAGGGCAACTAGAGTTGATTATGCTTTGCAACGAGAAGTCTGATATATCAACCTCAACAAGAGAATGTCTCTTGACCAGTGGTAATTCAAGTACCTCTCAATAATGATCTGGTATCTGGCAACACGCGAAGCTGACAATGCGCAGAGAATAGGAAAACCGAAAGAGGGACTTTGGTAGTGAGGGCGTAGATGAAGAGCATGTGTGTGATAGTTTGACAGTTTTTTTCACGAATCATGGAAACAGGTAGTAAAACTCAAGAACCTGGAGATTGTTCAATCTGGGGGACTCAAGCCAGGCGTGGACAGTAGAGGGTCTGCATTGGAGGTAGCATGATGGTATACAAAGGCAGAGAACTGTGCCCACATGGCTGGAGAGGATGGACTCTAGAAGGGACGAACCATCATCAGGAACTGTTTTCCCTGATGCCAAGTTCCGATGTATCGTATGCGAGCAAGCCCCTCACTGTAGGAAGAGGCCCTACTGATGATTTCGACATGAACTGCTTCTAGATGGTTAAAAACACGAGCGACATGAATCTCACGACAGTCTAGATTCAGAGGAACGGTCGGCCAAACAGGGCGCCAACGACGTGCAATAATTTGAGTATGAACGCCTTCCTTAGTGGACAGATGGGAGATGATCTCACTGAGGACACCGTCCGTGAGGTTGTTGATGCGGTCCGGACCAGACTGCTCTTCTTGATCCTCGAATCCAGTAGGCACACCCTTGGCGCTTCCAGCCTCTACCGCCAAACCACCAGATGAAGGCGTCGCCGGTGGCGGGGGCCTCGCCCTCTTGGTGCTGGGGGCACCAAAGTAGACCTCCATCTCCGTCTCCATTGCTGGGATCGCGCCACCTCCGAGCGCCGCTATATGTGGCGTGCACCTGGACAGATGGAGGATCTGGAGGAATGGACTACAACCTGTTAATCCATGAAACGACTTAAATACCCACGACGGGGAGCGGAGGGGTCCAGATTAATTTCTTTTTTCTTTTTTCTTTTAAAGGTACGAAATGCACTGTTATACATGCAGACCAGGCACGAGCGTGCCCCTTAGTGCTTTAATTATTTACGGCACACATTTGATAGAAGAATCTGTTTAACGACGGAAGCACAGTGTACTCGGTAGGAAAGACAGGCACGCATGTGACGCCCATGAAGGCATGGGCTAGCACTCTCTGCAGCCACGGTTATGTACGTTTCTGACTCTCTGTGTTTCAGTCATTAGGGTCACATGCATAGGCATCAAATCCACAAAGGCATCGTGTGGTATTATATAGAGTCATGTTCGCTTGTGTTTGTGTTCCGAATAATTCGGTCGACTCGTTTAGACGGAGAGGCCGGACGAGAAGCCCATGGAGGAATACTATAGTATTAGGCAGGGTCACAATCATGTGTTTATTATGCATGGTTGATGGTATTACATAGAGTCATGCTCGCCCGTGAGACTCGACCGGACGGAGATGCACGGGCGTCTAGCCCATGGAACTGAACCTTTTTCTTACGCACAACCACGGGCGTTTACTCTGTGAGGCACGGAATTGCCTATATGAGAGACGCTGTTTTTAAAGCTTATTTCCTTGTATTTAAAAGCACAGACGTGAAGTCCATACAGATACGGTTCAATACCGAGTTGCGTCATGCTTCTTTCTTGATAAAGGCATCGACGCTCGTGGCTATCTGTGTTTCAGTGTCAAGGGTCACAAGCATGGGCATACAGTGTAACGCCCCGAGACCGACGCTCCAGAAGACTTCCATCTATTCCGAGTTTTGCCGTGCGATGTATTTGTTTGTTGCATTCTTCTTAGCTTCATTTGCATTGCATCATGTCATCATGCCATCATATCATTAATTTTAAAACTCATCTAAATAAATTGTATGGATCTTCGATCCATTTAAATCGAGGGAAGGGTGACTTCTCTTTATAACATATCTTCCAATATTAGGGAGCTATATTTAAATGTTCCATTGATTTGGAATTAACCATAACCCACTTGCAAAATATCCCATGTTGTTGTTCTCTCAATTCTTGGTCTCCAACCTTGCCCATAATTTCTTTCATCATTTTCCGGAGCTCCACCAAAAATCTCAACATTTTTTAGACACTTCTAAATCCTAGTCCTTGTTCAAACCATTTGAATTAAATTCAGATGACGTTGAATTTAATTCTTGCAATCTTGCCCGCTCCATTTTTGTTGGGTCAAGCTCATTTTTATGAGTCCAGAAAAAGTAACCCCATGCTCAAATTATTTCTCCAACCCTTTCTTTATCTCATTTTTTCTTTCTTTGCTATTTACTACTTTTGGTAAATAAAAGAGAAGTGGGGGACTAGTGAGAGAGAGAGAGAGAGAGAGAGAGGTAGTCTGCACCCGTCGGCCTCTTGGGCCTGACCAACCAGGCCGGCACATCCCACAGGCCCAGCCATTGGCCTCCACCAGCCCACCTAACCCCCTCCTAAACCCTAGCCCGGCCATCTCTTGAGCCCTCGCTCTCTCCCTCATTCCCCTCCCTGCGCCGCCACACAACTCACATCGCCAGGGAGAGGAGCTCCCCATGCTGCAAGGCCCGAGCACCTCTTCCCCTCCTCGCCATCGCTGCCCTGGCGAGCGCCGCCCCAACGCCCCTCCACGCGCCGCCCCAAGTCCCGGCCTCCAACGCTACGAACAGCCCCGAGCTGCCGCGCCTCCACGCCGTCATCCGCATCCCCAGCCTCCTCGCCGGTGACCTGCAGTTCCAGCAGACCCCGCGCTCCCTCTCCTTCCCTTCCTGCCTCGTCCTTGGTGCTTGGTCCCCGAGCCCTATGCGCCCGACGCTGCTCCGTCTCCTTGTGCCGGCCCCGCCACCAAGTCCGCCGCTGGAGCTCGCCTTCGTCCCGACGCTGGCCGGATCAAGTCCTGTCGGATCCGCCCTCGCGTGACCCGGATCCGCCGCTGCCGCTCATCCATGGCGCCATGGCCTCTGCCTCTTTTGTCCGACCCATTGCTGCCGTGCACAACCTCTGCCGTGCCCTGTGTGCGTGCTCTCCGCTGCCTAGCACTGTTGATGTCAAGACCGTGGCTGCAACAACCTAGATTGCCAGGTTCCTCTTTCGAAGTCATCAGGTATGCGAGGACCTCGAGTACGACTACACGATGGCCCGTCAAGTACCCCTATCGCCGTCTCCGGGATTCACCAAGTACCACGACGTCGGTGTCCCACCAAGTTTGATGTTGGAACATGCACAGCTACCATCGCCGAAGACCCGGGTAGCAGAAACGTCAAGTTCCTCTCCGCCGTGAACGACTACTTCCACTACCGTCGCCACATGAACAACTACTTCCCACGACGACCCGTGAACGACTACTTCCTTTGTCGAACGCGTTCCGCTCCAAAATGCACGCTTCGAAGGTATAAACCCGAGACGACGCCCGCGAACGAATGCATGTGTGTTGTATGAGATGCTCGAGTTTTGCACCGTGATCGAATTGTCCTTGCGATGCCCCTCTTTTGCCATGCCACCGTCCTGTGGGAACCTGGTATCCGGGATCACCCCACCATCTTTTGCATGTCCCATAAATCCACACTTTCTTTTGCACCGACATCATGACGAGTTGTCAGATCATCGGAATATTGCCGTGGCACCATTTTCGCTGTCATTGCCGTGGCACCCCTTTCGTTTCGCCATGGTGTCAAATGCTTCATAACATGCTCATGCAACATTTTCATAAAAATTGTATAAAACTTGCATATGTCATCCGCATCATGTTAACAACATTTAAATGGTTTAAAATTGTGTTTGCATTAAATTGCTAAATGACATATGGGGATTTTCCGGAATTGTTGTTTGTTGTTTCGGCCTCATTTAAACTTGCTTAAATAGTTAGTTCAATTATGTTTCACCTGTTGCCATGTTTGACAACATCTAATATTGTTGGTTAGCCTAAACGAGAGAGAACTAAATATTTGAATGTGGTGTTTTGTCAATATGCAACTCGTTGCATATTGAGCTCCACTTAACTTGTAGTATTGTTTGTTGCACTTTGCCATGCCATGCCTCATTAAACCGGACATGCATCATACTTGTTTGTGCATCATGACATGTTTATGCTTGTGTGTTTACCATATTGTTTGCTTCTTTCCGGTTTGCTTCTCTCGTTAGCTTCGGTTTCATTCCGGAGTTGTGAGGATTCGTTCGACTACGTCTGTTTGTCTTCTTCATGGACTCGTTCTTCTTCCTTGCGGGATTTCAGGCAAGATGACCATTACCCTCGATATCACTTCTATCTTTGCTTGCTAGTTGCTCCGTTCTATCGCTATGCTGCGCTACCTATCACTTGTTTACCATGCCTCCCAAATTGCCATGTCAGCCTCTAACTTTTTCACCCTTCCTAGCAAACCATTGCTTGGCTATGTTACCGCTTTGCTCAGCCCTTCTTATAGTGTTGTTAGTTGCAGGTGAAGTTGAAGATTGCTCCATGATGGACAGGGTTAGGTTGGGATATCACAATATCTCTTATTTAATTAATGCATCTATATACTTGGTAAAGGGTGGAAGACTCGGCCTTATGCCTGGTGTTTTGTTCCGCTCTTGCCGCCCTAGTTTCCGTCATACCGGTGTTATGTTCCTTGATTTTGTGTTCCTTACGCGGTTGGGTGATTTATGGGACCCCCTTGACAGTTCGCTTTGAATAAAACTCCTCCAGCAAGCCCAACATTGGTTTTAACATTTGCCACCTAAGCCTTTTTCCCTTGGGTTTTGCAGACTCAAGGGTCATCTTTATTTTACCCCTTGTCCAGTGCTCCTCCGAGTGTTGGTCCAAACTAGAGCACCGTGCGGGACCATTCCTTGGAAACTTGGATTACGTCGGTACCTGTACACTTAGCTTATTCGGTGTGCCCTGAGAACGAGATATGTGTAGCTCCTATCGGGATTTGTCGGCACAGCGGGTGGTCTTGCTGGTCTTGTTTTACCGAAATGTCTTGTAAACCGGGATTCCGACTTTGATCGGGTCTTCCTGGGAGAAGGAATATCCTTCGTTGACCGTGAGAGCTTGTGATGGGCTAAGTTGGGGCACCCCTGCAGGGTATAAACTTTCGAAAGCCGTGCCCGCGGTTATGTGGCAGATGGGAATTTGTTAATGTCCGGTTGTAGAATACTTGACACCAAATCTGATTTAAAACGCATCAACCGCGTGTGTAGCCGTGATGGTCTCTTTTCGGCGGAGTCCGGGAAGTGAACACGGTTTTGGGTTATGTTTTGACGTAAGTAGGAGTTCAGGATCACTTCTTGATCATTGCTAGTTCACGACCGTTCCATTTGCTCTCTTCTCGCTCTTATTTGCATATGTTAGCCACCATATTTGCTTAGTGCTTGCTGCAACGCCACCTCATTACCACTTCCTACCCATAAGCTTAAATAGTCTTGTCTCGCGGGTCTTGAGATTGCTGAGTCCTCGTGACTCACCAGACACTACCACAACAGTTACAGGTTCTGATGATACTAGTGCAGGTGATGCAACCAAGCTCAGATGGGAGCTCAACGAAGATCTTGGTCCTTGTTATGTTTCATCTCATGTTGATCAGTAGTGGAGCCCAGTTGGGATGATCGGGGATCTAGCAGTTGGGTTATCTTCTTTTCTTTTGGCTTCGTCCCTAGTCGGACTATGTGTGTACTCTGAATGATGTATGATTTATATGTTCATTGTGTGAAGTGGGATTGTAAGCCAACTCTTTATCCCATTCTTGTTCATTACATGGGATTGTGTGAAGATGACCCTTCTTGCGACAAAACCACAATGTGGTTATGCCTCTAAGTCGTGCTTTGACACGTGGGAGATATAGCCGCATCGTGGATGTTACAAGTTGGTATCAGAGCTATCCCCGACTTAGGAGCCCCCTGCTTGATTGAATCGCTGGCGTTGTTGAGTCTAAAAAAAGGTTTTGAGTCTTAGGATTATATATATTGGAGAGTACGATTCTTTTTACTCCTCAGTCCCTTCGTAGCTCTGGTAAGGTCTCCTGACGTAGATGTTTTGACTTTCCTCTCCTCAAATTTCACTAAAAAATATTTAGGATCACGCGAGTATCTTGGAATCGTTCCGATGGTTTTGTGACGAGAACATTGTTCTTAGTGCCTCCTGTCTTTTATGTGGCAGTGACCCGGGGAGTTGGGCTTCGAGGTGTTGTCGTCATAATTTTATCATTGTAGTTCTGGAATACCTGAGTTTTGCCGACATCGAAAATCTCTTTTATGCAATTGTTGGTGAGATAACCTCGATGCCACCCAGTAGTGGGGCGGGAGTTCAGGAGTATTGCCATAACTCGTATAACAGTTGCTTTTCGAAGGTTGAGGTACACGATTTCTGAAGGTTTCTTGGTTATGTGTTGACGGATGGATACAGCTTGGATGTAGGTATTGTTAGTTTGGGTGAGATATATTGCTTCCCCTGTATCTCCAACACCAGATTGCATAACCAGAAAGTTTCGGGAGTTTTATAGGTCGGAATTCAAGTAGCTCTAGTTTTTTTTTCTTCCCGACAGATGCATGATATGAGATTGGGGTTCGACGTCTAGTGGTCCGCCTTTCCACGGTCATTTTTACAGTGGTCTCATTGTGTCTTAAAGAGCCCTTGGCTATGCTGGTTCGGGGACACTTCGTATGTCATGTGCACTGCCTTGTACATGATGTTGCTGTATGATCAAGCCCGTGTGGGCCCCACCACGAAAACTTCAGACGGAATCTCTATCATATGTTTGTTCCGGCTTATTCTACAAGCCAAATCCTTTATTTTGTTTTATTTGTGGTATTCGAGTTGCTTCCATGTCAAGTGCTGATTCCATACCTTTCAAGTGGTGTTCTCATATTTCTATGAGAGTGCTAATCCTTCTTGTTTATCGAGATTGTCATGTCAATTCTTTCCAACCGATGTGTTTCTCTTCAAGTGGATCTAATCATTTCAACATTTGTGAGATCAATTCTAAGTTTTCTCAACGGTATCCGTTTCATACGTCCCCAAGTTGCCTTTGTTTTCCCGCCCTCCCACCCTTTTTTCTTCAAGGACTCAGATTTCTTAATCATATATCCTTTTATTTGTGAGAAGTCTCTTCCTTTGTTTCTTTCAATGTTCTTATCCGGTGATTTCCCATGAAGATGCTCAATAGTTTAAAGTTCATCATCCTTCGTTGTTGTTTCTTCTCCAGTGGATCCAATTCAAGCTTTCGGTGTTGATCATATTATTTTTCTCATTTCAAGTGCTTTCTTATGACGGTGCACCTCTTAATCATTCACTTCTCGATATTCCTTCGTTCTCGAGTGTTGAATATATCTCAGAAGGCTCGTCTTTTCATTCAAGATCCGTTCAAGCTATTTGGAGATTATTATCTCAATCTAGTCATTTAATTCAACCGGTGCAATCTCTCTTCAAAATTGTTCAATGATGTTTTCTTCTGAGTGGGCCCTAACCCACAGGTGTTGTCCTAGGATCTTACCTGACTCTTCTAATTATCAGGAGTGATTCTCAAATTCATCTCCAAGTTTGACGTAAGAATGAATTTTCATCAGTCAGATGTCTTCTTCAAGATCGCTTCCAAATTCTTTTGATCGTTGGTTCAAACTTTCCATTCTTCATTCCGGAGTGCCTCAACAATTTTGGTGATTCTCATCATCATTCTCAACATTTAAAGACTGACGAAGAAGAGTTCCTCTTAAATCCTTACCCGTTCTTCCAGAGATTCATGGTTATAGCTTGCCGCCATCCTCTCATAATTGTTTTTTCGATTGTGAGAGATCTTTTCACCCATCTGGAGCAATTCATGAGCCTTTCCAGTTTCATTCTCCGGAGCCAATCATCTCAGAATTATTCATTCTTAGCTTTCAACTCTCGTTCTTGAATTCTTTCGGTGCATCGTTCTAATATCCTCTAATCACTTCATGATCTCTTCATTCTCTTGTATCTAAATCCCCTCAAGTATCTTCATTCATTTTCCAATTCTTCCCGGTGAATTGTGCCTTTGCTACTTTCATTTTCAATTCTTATGATGGTTCGTTCAAGTTTTCACTTCCTTCATTATCATATCAATTGATTCGTTGTTTTCAAATCCCACAAGTGGTTCCATCAATACCTTCTCAAGCTTGTGCTATATCTCTTTTAATCCCTCAAAAAGAATAAGTAGTATGCCAAATCCGTTGCTTGTCATCAATTTAAATTGGTGAAGGATACACATAATGTAATTCTTATCATTGTTTCATCCAAGTGATCTAGTTTCTTCTTTCCAGAGTTGTTCATCATGTCATTTTTCTCGGTTCGAGATGCTTCATCTTTTCTTTTACGGAGTTCCAAGTTTTCTCGGGTATATCATCGCGAAGCTCCATCTAAATCATTGCAAGGCTTCACCTTGTGTTTTCAACTTCTCTTTCTTTCTATCATCCTTTTATTACCGGAGTTCCAGAGTTGTCAAGAATAAGATATTTTAAATACCATCATTTTTCCTCTTCGATCATGAGATCTTTTCAACCCAGCAATTTCTTTGTTGGAGTATCTTGGGTTATATTTCACCTTAAGCCTTCCCTAAGGAATGTTACTATTATGGTGTTTATCAATGATCCAAGTTATCTCTCTATCATCTTGGTGGAAGAAGTTTTTCATCTCTTCGGTGCTCTCAATCAAATCAAGGGTTTCCATTAGTGGCCGGTTGTCACCTCATAGTCTTGAGATGTTTTCCATAAGCCCACTACAAGCTTATTCGTTTCGTTGTTGGTTTTCCAACAACTCCGTTGGAACCATCTTGGAAGGGTGCTTTCCAAGCTCATTTGTGGCAGAAGTTGGCATTTTCTTCTCCATTCTGTTATTCCAATGATCTATCTAATATTCTTTCTTCCGGAGGCATTGTGATGTTGTGCTCTTCACCCATCATGTCATTTTGTCAAGTTCATGTTATTTTCTTGCTTATCCATTTAACCGGACGGTTATGTTCTCTGCCAAGTTCTTTTCATCAAATCAAGTCTTGCATCTCTTTTCAACCGGAGTGCTGTCCGAATTTGTTCTTCCTTGTTCCTTGTTTATCTCGTTTCAACCAGAGTGGTTCCAATTCCTTCTTGTCCATTGTATTTGTCATTCATAGCTTTGCAACCTCCAAGGTTCACATGGTGTTCCTTGTTTCTATTTTCTACAACACAGCTCTCAATTGAGTTCAACTCCGTTGTGTTCTTTCTTTCAACTTTTCCACCTCTCAAGGTTCTTTGGTTTCACTCTTTTGTCGAAGAAGCCACTTAGCTTTACCTCTTCTCTTCCTCTTCTGTTTTCTCTCTGGTGCCATTCTAGATCTCGGGACGAGATCCTCTTGTAGTGGTGGAGTGTTGTAACGCCCCGAGACCGACGCTCCAGAAGACTTCCAGCTATTCCGAGTTTTGTCGTGTGATGTATTTGTTTGTTGCATTCTTCTTAGCTTCATTTGCATTGCATCATGTCATCATGCCATCATATCATTAATTTTAAAACTCATCTAAATAAATTGTATGGATCTTTGATTCATTTAAATCAAGGGAAGGGTGACCTCTCTTTATAACATATCTTCCAATATTAGGGAGCTATATTCAAATGTTCCATTGATTTGGAATTAACCATAACCCACTTGCAAAATATCCCATGATGTTGTTATCTCAATTCTTGGTCTCCAACCTTGCCCATAATTTCTTTCATCATTTTCCGGAGCTCCACCAAAAATCTCAACATTTTTTGGACACTTCTAAATCCTAGTCCTTGTTAGAACCATTTGAATTAAATTCAAATGACTTTGAATTTAATTCTTGCAATCTTGCCCACTCCATTTTTCTAGGGTCAAGCTCATTTTTATGAGTCCGGAAATATTAATCCCGTGCTCAAATTATTTCTCCAACCCTTTCTTTAGCTCATTTTTTCTTTCTTTGCTATTTACTGCTTTTGGTAAATAAAAGAGAAGTGGGGGATTAGTGAGCGAGAGAGAGGTAGCCTGCACCCGTCGGCCTCTTGGGTCTGACCAACCAGGCTGGCACATCCCGCAGGCCCAGCCATTGGCCTCCACCAGCCCACCTAACCCCCTCCTAAACCCTAGCCCGGCTATCTCTCGAGCCCTCGCTCTCTCCCTCGTTCCCCTCCCCGCGCCGCCACACAACTCACATCGCCAGGGAGAGGAGCTCCCCGCGCTGCAAGGCCCGAGCACCTCTTCCCCTTCTTGCCTCGCCGCCCTGGCGAGCGCCGCCCCAACGCCTCTCCACGCGATGCCTCCCTTTCTCCTGCTCCTCTGCGACGCCCTGCTGCCGGCCAAGTCCAGGCCTCCAACGCTATGAACAGCCCCGAGCTGCCGCGCCTCCACGCCGTCATCCGCAACCCCAGCCTCCTCGCCGGTGACCTGTAGTTCCAGCAGACCCCGCGCGCCCTCTCCTTCCCTTCCTGCCTCGTCCTTGGTGCTTGGTCCCCGAGCCCTACGCGCCCGACGCTGCCCCGTCTCCTTGCGCCGGCCCCGCCACCAAGTCCCACCGCTGGAGCTCGCCTTCGTCCCGACGCTGGCTGGATCAAGTCCTGCTGGATCCGCCCTCGCGTGACCCGGATCCGCCGCTGCCGCTCATCCATGGCGCAATGGCCTCTACGTCTTTTGTACGACCCGTTGCTGCCATGCACAACCTCTGTCGTGCCCTGTGTGCGTGCTCTCCGCTGCCTAGCACTGTTGACGTCAAGACCGTGGCCGCAACAACCTGGATTGCCAAGTTCCTCTTCCAAAGTCATCAGGTGCGCGAGGACCTCGAGTACGACTACACGATGGCCCGTCAAGTACCCCTATCGCCGTCTCCGGGATTCACCAAGTACCACGACGTCGGTGTCCCTCCAAGTTTGATGTTGGAACATGCACAACTACCGTCGCTGAAGACCCGGGTAGCAGAAACGTCAAGTTCCTCTTGGCCGTGAACGACTACTTCCACTACCATCACCACGTGAACAACTACTTCCCACGACGACCCGTGAACGACTACTTCCTTCGTCGAACGCGTTCCGCTCCGAAATGCACGCTTCGAAGGTATAAACCCGAGACGACGCCCGCGAATGAATGCATGTGTGTTGTATGAGATGCTCGAGTTTTGCACCGTGATCGAATTGTCCTTGCGATGCCCCTCTTTTGCCATGCCACCGTCCTGTGGGAAACCGGTATCCGGGATCACCCCACCATCTTTTGCATGTCCCATAAATCCACACTTTCTTTTGCACCGACATCCCGACGAGTTGTCAGATCATTGGAATGTTGTCGTGGCACCATTTTTGTTGTCATTGCCGTGGCACCCCTTTCGTTTCGCCATGGTGTCAAATGCTTCATAACATGCTCATGTCAACATTTTCATAAAAATTGCATAAAACTTGCATATGTCATCCACATCATGATAACAACATTTAAAATGTTTAAAATTGTGTTTGCACTAAATTGCTAAATGACATATGGGGATTTACCGGAATTGTTGTTTCTTGTTTTCGGCCTCATTTAAACTTGCTTAAATAGTTAGTTCAATTATGTTTCACCTCTTGCCATGTTTGACAACATTCAATATTGTTGGTTAGCCTAAACGTGAGAGAACTAAATATTTGAATGTGGTGTTTCATCAATATGCAACTCGTTGCATATTGAGCTCCACTTAACTTGTAGTATTGTTTGTTGCACTTTGCCATGCCATGCCTCTTTAAACCGGACATGCATCATACTTGTTTGTGCATCATGACATGTTTATGCTTGTGTGTTTACCATATTATTTGCTTCTTTCCAGTTTGCTTCTCTCGTTAGCTTCGGTTTCGTTCCGGAGTTGTGAGGATTCGTTCAACTACGTCTGTTTGTCTTCTTCATGGACTCGTTCTTCTTCCTTGCGGGATCTCAGGCAAGATGACCATTACCCTCGATATCACTTCTATCTTTTCTTGCTAGTTGCTCTGTTCTATCGCTATGCTGTGCTACCTATCACTTGTTTACCATGCCTCCCAAATTGCCATGTCAGCCTCTAACTTTTTCACCCTTCCTAGCAAACCATTGCTTGGCTATGTTACTGCTTTGCTCAGCCCTTCTTATAGCGTTGTTAGTTGCAGGTGAAGTTGAAGATTGCTCCATGATGGACAGGGTTAAGTTGGGATATCATAATATCTCTTATTTAATTAATGCATCTATATACTTGGTAAAGGGTGGAAGACTCGGCCTTATGCCTAGTGTTTTGTTCCGCTCTTGCTGCCCTAGTTTCCGTCATACCGGTGTTATGTTCCTTGATTTTGCGTTCCTTACGCGGTTGGGTGATTTATGGGACCCCCTTGATAGTTCGCTTTGAATAAAACTCCTCCAACAAGGCCCAACATTGGTTTTAACATTTGCCACCTAATCCTTTTTCCCTTGGGTTCTGCAGACTCAAGGGTCATCTTTATTTTACCCCCCGGGCCAGTGCTCCTACGAGTGTTGGTCCAAACTAGAGCACCGTGCGGGACCATTCCTTGGAAACTTGGATTACATCGGTACCTGTATGCTTAGCTTATCCGGTGTGCCCTGAGAACGAGATATGTGCAGCTACTATCGGGATTTGTCGGCACAGCGGGTGGTCTTGTTGGTCTTGTTTTACCATTGTCGAAATGTCTTGTAAACCGGGATCCCGAGTTTGATTGGGTCTTCCTGGGAGAAGGAATATCCTTCGTTGACCGTGAGAGCATGTGATGGGCTAAGTTGGGACACCTCTGCAAGGTATAAACTTTCGAAAGCCGTGCCCGTGGTTATGTGGCAGATGGGAATTTGTTAATGTCCGGTTGTAGATAACTTGACACCAGATCTGATTTAAAATGCATCAACCGCGTGTGTAGGCGTGATGGTCTCTTTTCGGTGGAGTCCGGGAAGTGAACACGGTTTTGGGTTATGTTTGACGTAAGTAGGAGTTCAGGATCACTTCTTGATCATTGCTAGTTCACGACCATTCCGTTTGCTCTCTTCTCGCTCTTATTTGCGTATGTTAGCCACCATATTTGCTTAGTGCTTGCTGCAACTCCACCTCATTACCACTTCCTACCCATAAGCTTAAATAGTCTTGATCTCGTGGGTTTTAAGATTGCCGAGTCCTCGTGACTCACTAGACACTATCACAACAGTTGCAGGTTCCGATGATACCAGTGCAGGTGATGCAACCGAGCTTAGATGGGAGCTCAACAAAGATCTTGGTCCTTGCTATGTTTCGTATCATGTTGATCAGTAGTGGAGCCCAGTTGGGACGATCGGGGATCTAGCAGTTGGGTTATCTTCTTTTCTTTTGGCTTCGTCCGTAGTCGGACTATGTGTGTACTCTGAATGATGTATGATTTATATGTTCATTTTGTGAAGTGGCGATTGTAAGCCAACTCTTTATCCCATTCTTGTTCATTACATGGGATTGTGTGAAGATGACCCTTCTTGCGACAAAACCATAATGCGGTTATGCCTCTAAGTCGTGCTTCGACACGTGGGAGATATAGCCGCATCGTGGGTGTTACATAGAGCCCTCAAAGGCATGGTGTGCTATTATATAGAGTCACGCATAAAGGTTTTCTAATTGTATTCCGAATGAGTCGATGGGCTCGGTCAAAAGGAGAGGCATGGATGTCAAGCCCACAGAGGCATAGTCTGTTATTACTCGGAGTCATGTTTGTGCGTTTATTACGGAAACCTAATAGAATTGGGCGACTTTCCTTGTTACAATTGTTTTCGTTGTAAGATTTTACCTCAAATGCACGAAGGCGACTTTATATATTTAGAAGTGTCACTGTCCTTTACGCATGAATACAACTTTATGTGTGTCAGTGTTTTAGGTCACAGGCACGGTTGTCAAGCCCACAAACGCATGACCTGTAATTATCTAGAGTCACCTTCATGTCTCTTTGTGTTCCAAGTGCATCCGTTGACTATATTACTAGGACAGGCACGGTCGGGACGCCGAGGGAGGCATGCTTGTGTTTAACGCAGAGCCATGTTCGTGCGTTGATTGTGGAAACCCAACATTTCGACAGGCGTCTCCACCTATTCGGGTGTGAACGCCGTGTGGCGCCACCACAGAAACCCAAGGGTCCGACGGACGTCTCCTCCGGTGATGCCGGTCTGGCTCGTCGCCCGAGGCCAGGCTCCGGCTATTTAAGGCGGACAAACGGAGTCTCAAAACCCTAGCCACACACTCTTGCCCCCTCTGCCTGCCGCCATGCCATCCATTCCTCTTCCTGATCTCTATCCTCACCCTCTCTGCCATGGCTGGTCAGGAGGAGACTACTGCGGAACCCACTGTCCACACACTGCAGGAGATCCAGGCTGGCGAGGGTTCCTCATCTATAAGTTCACTCTGCTTCCGCTTCATTCATTTTTCCTTTCCTTCGGCTACTTGATTTGGTTGTGAAACGTGAATAAGCCAGACGGAGTCTCGAAACCCTAGCCACATCCCCTTCATCCTTTTGTCCGCCTCCAGGCCATCCAGTCATCTTGCTATTCTCTATCCTGACACTCTCAGCTACTGCTGTGCAGAAGTAGACAACTCCAGAGCACCGTGTCCAGTCGCAGTAGGAGAACTCAGCTGGCGAGGGTTCCTCATTTGTAAGTTCACTCTGCTTCGGCTTCATTAATTTTTTCTTTCTTTCGTCTACTTGATTTAGTTGTGAAACATGGATCATTGTGGTGAGCTTCATCCTAATGTTTGATGAGGTGCGTCCTGCCATCAATCTGACACCTTCTCCTTTGACCAGCTGAAGAACCTATTCAATACTATGGAAGACTTCGTGAAGATATCCACGGAAGTGGACGACAACAACAGAGCCATCATTGCACATCTTATGGATGAGAAGGTGCATCTCAAACTTCAGCTCTCTAAGGTGAAGCTGGAATCATACGTTATGAAGAAACCGATCGAGGAACTTCGCGCCGAGCAACCAAAAAAGAAGTCTCACTGGACTAAGTAGACAACAGCGACCCTGATCCTCGTATCTGAAGCTATTAAGCAGTGCACTAAAAGTTTATTATTTTGTCTTGCGTTACCTCGTGTCGTTAGTAACTTTGATAACAAATGTGTTGTGCTTTCTTGGGTCATGTTCATTCCAGGTTCATGGGTACAGATGTGAGCATTAACGTAATGGCCAGTTCTAGAGACGCTGTTTTTAAAAGCACGGACGTGAAATCTCTACAACCAAAGTTTTTGAACCAACCAGAGTCATGTCTTGTGCACACATGAAGGCATGGACAATCCTGCCTTTCTTTGTTTCAATGTTTCGGGTCACAGGCACGGGCATAAAACGCTCAAAGGCATGGTCAGTGGTATTACATAGAGTCACGCTCGCCTGTGACTCTATCAGACGGAGACACATGCCCACGGAGATGAACCTTTGTCTTACGCACAGCCATGGGCGTTTACTCTGTAAGGCACGGAATGGCTTATGTGAGGGACACTGTTTTTAAAAGCTTATTTCCTTGTATTTAAAAGCACGGATGTGAACTCCCTATAGACACGGTTCCGTATTGAGTTTCGTCATGCTTTGGGTCACAGGCACGGGTGTCAAATCCACACACTACAAAAAAAAGACACATCCGTGACATTTTGGGTCGAACGAAATTTTTTTCTGTCATACATATGACACTTCTATGACGATAATTGTGACAAAACCCGGTATCATCATAGATGTGGTGGGCTCCTACTTCTATGACAAAAAATCATGATAGAAAATGGGCTTTTCGTCCTGGGCGGGCCGGAGACGCAGTTGCATGACATTCTTTGCGCCATCCATGACGGAAAAAACCATGGTAGAAGCGAGGGGGAGGAAAAATTCAGGGAGTTGCCGGTTACGGTGGGAGGTCGGGGGCCGAGCGATGCGCGTTTCTCTCGTACACGTACGTGCGTGTGTGCGAGGCGTTGGCTCTAACTGAACCCGAGCGAGGCGTTGGGCTCTAACTGAACCCGAGCGATTGCACTGCAGGCTACGCGTTACTGAACCCGAGCAATCGATCGATGGCTGTTAACTGAACCCGATGGAGCGGTTCCTTCGCTACTGTTGCTAACTGAAGCCGATCGATTGGATGAACAGTGAGCATTGCGGGGGGGTTTGGATAAATAGTGAGTGGTGGCGTTGCCTCTGGATGAACAGGACCCCGTGGTGTGGAGGGCTGGAAGAACAGTAGATGGTTGAGGGGTGGCCGTGGAGGGGTGGTTCAATAGGACCCCGTGGTGTGGAGGGTTGGATGAACAGTAGACGGTGGAGGGCTGGATGAACAGTAGATGGTGGAGGGGTGGTTGAGTAGTAGCCGGTGGAGTAGCGCCCGGTGGAGGCTGGATGAACAGGAGCCCGTGGAGGCTGGAGGAGGTCGACAGTAGCCCGTGGAGGCTGGAGGAGGTCGATGGTGGAGATGAACAGTATCCCGTGGAGTCCTGTTTTGCGGTATGCCACACTCCTCCCGATGAACAGGACCCCCGTTTCGACCATAGGAGGTCCGTTTCCTCTGTTTTGCGGTACGCCACACCCCTCCCGATCAACAGGACCCCCGTTTCAACCGTAGGAGGTCCGTTTCGTCCGTTTTGCGGTACGCCACACCCCTCCCGATCAACAGGACCCCCGTTTCGACCGTAGGAGGTCTGTTTCCTCCGTTTTGTGGTACGCCACACCCCTCCCGATCAACAGGACCCCGTTCCGAACGTAGGAGATCCATTTCCTTCGTTGTGCGGTACGCCAGGGCTCGTTTCCATCGCCTGTTCCGTCCAAGCCGGTTGGCTCCCACGCATTTCGTTGCCTCCCGATGAACACGACGCATTCCGTTGCCTCCCCATGAACACGATGCATTCTGTCGGCTCCCCATGAACACGACGACAACGCTGTTTCTCCGTTCTGACCCAGCCATGTACGTATGCACGAGTAGGCGTTCGAGACCCTGCCCTTATGTATGTACGTGGCCGTCTTTTCTTTCTTGCACCCTCGCCGTTGTACATACGTGTACATGCTATGTGCGCGCCTCTACATCGACACGTGCGCGCCTCTACTACGACACGTGTGTGCCTCTACATCGACCAGTATGTACGTACACTTTTGCGACCAGAATGACAACGCTACGTACGCTTCGACCAGGTGGGTCCCGACTGCCAGGTACTTCCTTGCCTGCGAAGATGTAGCTGATGGGTCCCAGCAGTCAGGGGGCGAATCGTTTTTGGTTTTTTTTGCCCGGACGCACTTCCTTGCATGCGAAGATGTAGCTGGTGGGTCCCAGCAGTCAGGGGGGAAATGTTTTTTTCGTGAAATACTGGTGGCCCGTCCGGTGGGTCCCTGCTGTCAGGTGGAGGAATAATTATTTTGCGCATAATAAGGAGGCACTTCCTTGCGGCCGTCGTGGACCCAGCTGTCAGCCTCTCCATGCACAGTACTCTTCCGATGGAAGTCGGTCGTTGACCACATTGACCACGCCGCGCCGAGAGCAGCACGGTGGTGGACGATGGCGAGGCGTAGGAAGGGGACGACGCGGAGCCGGGGAAGACGCATTAGTGGATGCCCACGCGAAGAGGAGTACGAGGGTGAGGCTGCCGTCGCCACAGAATAACAGGGGGTGTAGGTGAGTAGAGGGATGGCTTGGCCAGCGGTGGGAGTAGGAGGGGGCGGTGAGGCCTCCGCGGCATCACAGTCGGCCACAGGAGGCAGGAGCACGCGGCACGACCGGCGCTGCTTTGGGCGGCTGGAGCACGAATACCAGAGGTTGAAGAAGCACTACGCCGTTGGATGGACATCATACGGTCACTGGAGCTAGGGTCGTTCATATTGACTAAGTTGACAAAGCCCTCCATCCCCGTAAACTTAGTAGGCCCACAAGTCAGCCTCCCACCAAGGTGAGTCCCAGCTAGCAGGGGGAGTATTCATTTTTTGTGCGTAATAAGGAGGCATTTCCGATGGGTCCGAGCTGACAGCGGGGGGAACATTTTTTTCGCGAAATACAGAGACCCTTCCTGTGGGTCCCAACTATCAGGTGGAGGAATCATTATTTTGCGCGTAAAAGGAGGCATTTTCCTGTGTGGGCCCCTACTGTCAGCCTCTTCCGATGGCTGTTGTTTGTTGACCATGTTGACCTCGCCGCGCCGAGAGCACAAACGCGGTGGACGAGGGCGGGGCCCAGGAAGAGAACCACCCGGAGCCGGCGAAGCCACCGCAGCGGATGCCCACACTGAGGGGAGAACGAGCGCTGACTGGTCGGCTGCGGGGTGAGGCTGACGTCGCCGGAAAATAACAGGATGTGTGGGTGGTTAGAGGGATGGCCTGGCGGCAGCACAGCCAGCCACGGGAGGAGGGAGCAGGCAGTCCCGCCGGCGCTGGTTTGGGCGGCTGGAGCAGGAAGATCAGAGATTGAAGAAGCACGGCGGCCGTTGGATGGACATCCAACAGTCACTGCTGTGTGTTGACTAAGTTGACAAAGCCTTGCGTACGCGTCAAAAAAAAATTTAGGACAGCGTCATCGTCAACCTAGTAGGCCCAGAAGTCAGCCTCCAAATCTGTGGAAAACAGCATACATCCCATTAGCCATTATTTTTCAATAATTTACAGCCCATCTGCTAATTCTTAAGGATATTCGAAGCCCATATTCTTTTTATTAGCATTACAGACCATATATTCTGGGCACTGCTAAAAAATTCAATGAAATTTTGCATATTTCGATGGGGTCCGAACTCTTTTAATCACGAAATTTCGAGTCACGTTAAAAATAGTTTTCAAAAAATTATATCAAAATAAAATTCAAAAAACAATTGTCCGCAAAAAAAAGAATGAAATTTAGAATCTTAACTAGCAAGATGCCCGTTCGTTGCACGGAACATGAAGATGCATTTGTATGAGTAGTTTATCTTGTGGGTGAAAAGATGATATTTTAATGTAATTGGCAGTTGGCTTTGGTTTTTATAAGAGTAGAGAGTAGAGAAATCCTGAAAAAATGATATTTTAATGCAATTGCCGGTTGGCTTTGGTTTAAAAATTTACAGCCCATTTCTTACAACTTATAGCCCGTTTTCTGGGGAAGCCCATTTCTTATCCCTCCTCGTCTTGAAAGATTTGCAGCCCAGCAGGGCTGAGAAAAGCAAGTAGGCCTCGGTTTTGGTATTCTCCAAAAAAAGAACTGGGCTAGCCAATTTCAGAAAGAAAAAAATATCAACTGGGCTCGTCATGTGCTTAATAAAAGCGTAAGCGTGGGCTAGACGGGCCACAGCCCCCGCACAACGCGCAGTTGAGCTCCGTCTCTGAAACTGAAAAACAACTGGGCGAGCTGCTGGGTCCCTGGTGTTATCCGCTCGTTGTGTAATTTTCTCGTTTATTGACTACATTGACAATGGCGTGGAACCTAGTTGTCAAACAATTAGGAGGAAGTATTGTTTTGGCTTGTAATAACGAGGCACCTGCTTGCGAAATGCAATGACCCTGGTGGGTCCCTACTGTCAGCCTCTCCACGTACAGTCATCTCCTGATTCCTCTTGGTTGTTGACCATGTTGACAACACCAGACGGCGGCGAGCACATCGAGCTAACCAAGGCGGAGAATGACGGCAAGGCCTCGGACGGGAACGAACAGCAGCCATGGAAGATGCGGCAGTGTAGTGGCAGGTGGAGGGGAGTACGAGGGCAACAACATGCAAGTCAAGCATACAAATGGTACAAAAAGCCCAAGGATTAATTGTTCATCAAATTTTTAGACAAAACCCAGATTGAACATGACAGTAACATCTAACCCAACCACTCTTTTTTGCAGTCACAAACAAATGGATCAGTCTGATCCATAAAATCAACATCTTGTGCAAAAAAATTTATTTTAGGATGTCTACAACTTGTTGTAAATAGAAGCCGAGCATGTTTAGAAGCCCATTTGTCCACCTGAAACTTCTTTTTTTGCTGTTCAACATGTTCGTCCGTGAGAAATCTCTTGCTGTAAAAATTAAGCCTCATTGACAATAGTAACCTCGCATTCAACAGGAAGAATGTGACAAAGCTTCTGTTTGCCTGGTTGGATGCATATCGTCCCATCGTTATTGTCCTCAAACGAATGTCATGAGAACTGAGAAAATCCTTGTGCTTATTACGCCAACGATTGGTTATATGTTTTTCTCCATGTGGTTCTGCCTAAGTAGACATGAAGATTGAAAACAGTTAAGGTCTGAAAAAAGAGTATGTCGAAAGAACGACAGCTGAACAGTTAATTCTAGTACAATATATACGGGCTTTCAATGTGGATGAAATCATCACCTCTATGTATAATTCTCCAGAGATCGAAAGCATCGCAGCAAGCCAATAATTATGTCCAGATCAAAACTATACATTCTGATATATATGATTTTGACAGAATCCAGCAGCATTGATAGGCTATCAATGGACGAACTCTTCATTGAGCATATAACATAATATTAGTACCCAAAGTGTACTCCAAGATGATATAAAACTTATGCGCACAAATGAAAAAATGCAGCATATGATTACAAATGTGTAGATGATAATATACGGTACCTGAAAAGGTGAGGAGCCAAACACCAACTCCGTGTGATTATTACACGGGTCATGAATTACACCCAAGGTCTCCAGTTTGGGCGTAGAGACGACAGTTATTTCTGAAGGTGTATAACAATTATCAAGGAGCAACCTTTCAAGTGAAGGGGCATCTTTGAAGATGAGCTGCTGTCCTTCAAAACAAATTCTAATGCTTTTAAGGTGAGGCGACTTTGTTTGGAGACAACTGATACTGATTTCTATTCCCAAAACAATTAGCATGCGCTCCAGGGCAGGGCAACTGGAGTGGATGATGCTGTGCAGTGAGGCCTCCGACAGATAAACCACCACAAGCGAAAGTTTTTTTAGCAGTGGGAGTCGAAGCATTTGTACCAGATCGTCTGGTAGATAGCACCGGGCGAAGGTGGCGGTGTGGAGGGAGGAGGAAAACTGCGATATGGACAACGGTGGTGTGGGCACGAATTCTTGGTATGTTCGTGGTATGAAACTTTCGTGGTAATGGTAGAACTGAAACTGCTGGAGTTTTCTGAATTCAGGGGATGTCTGCCAAGTGTCCACCTTGCCGGGTATGGACAGCGGGTAGCTTGTCGGAATGCAGAGGCATTGAACGGGGCCCTGCTGGTGAGAAGAGACGATGGCTCTGATGAGATCAAATTCAGGAAGGACAGATGTCTGGCGACAGTCGAGATTGAGGGGCGCGGTGTGCCATAGAGGGCTCCACCGAGTTGAGAGGACTTGTGTGCGTCAGCAATCCTTGGTGGGGAGAAGCGAGATGATCTCCTCAAGGATGACGTCCGGGAGATTGCTGATGCCGTCCACCGGAGATTCTACCGGTTCCTCAGATCCGGGTGGGGGTCTCGCCGCTTCTCCCCGCGCTACCGGGTGCGGGATCTACAACTAGCGTCACCGCTGGCGGGAGCCTCATCTTCTTGGCGCTGGGACCAGCCGACTCCATTTTCCTTGTGGGCGTCGTGCCGAGCTCACGGGTTTGAGCAGAGTAGCCAGAGATGAGCCTAGTGGCAGTGCGAGTGGGGAAGAAGGAGGGCTGGGGATTTCTGTAGGAGTGGAAGAAGAGGAGCAAGCGTTTTCTGTACGAGTGAGGAAGAAGGTGAGCGGGTTTTTCTAGACGAGTGAGGAAGATTGGGGAGCGGGGGGAATTGGGTGGGGAGACGGAAGCGGGAGAGCGAGTTGTTCGTGTTTATAAGGCCCGCTGCACTAACTACTCGCTTTTTCCCAAGAACCGCTCTCTTCTTTTGCGTTGCTTCATGAATGGCCATGCATGCAGGATGCATGTGCCCGCCGGCCACTGCATGTACCTGGTTTGTTACTAGGCCTATTTAATAAGGTGGTTATGGAGTAAATTAAGGATATTTATTTTCTCTGTGTGCATCCAACAAATTAGAGGATGCGGTACTGGATGCAGACACTCACATTAAACTAACATTCAGAAGAACAAAAGTTCAGCATGTCTATGCATCTCAATGATTCACCATACTATAACCAATATACAAATCTGTGAAAAGGTGTTGAAATAAAGAAAATCGGTCGATGCTTCTCTGAGCAAAGGGCCTCCATGCGCACGCATTAATTTCCTGGGCATGCTTGTTTCTTCTCAATGTTGCGAGCACTTTGAGCATGTTGGCAACTCCACAGCTAGCTAGCTGCCTCATCTTGCAATTGATGCTGACACATTTGCAGCAAACACATGAGGCAATAGAGATGACTCAACATGGGTCCATATTGTGCAGTTCCCCTTATATCATATTCATTGTCCTGAATCAGAAAAGATTGGAAAACAATAGCTATACTTAAATGGTGTTGCAAAACAGTAGCACATATCAATAGCTCGGCATGACAAAACACGATCATCTGGACGAAGGGGATACTGACCTGCCTGAGGAAGATTACATATAATTTCATAAGTCCTTGGTTGATTTCCACCTTCAGCTGCACTGCTTGTTTGCTCCTCCACACATGACAGGATCGTTTCGCACTGCATTCAGCAAGTCAACGTACGAATAAGCTAATTTCATCTTGCGGTGGTCATTGTACCTAGTTACGAATGTAGGAATACCTGGAGCACCATGAGGTTAGCTGACAGCAGGTAGATGCTACCAAAATTGAGGTTTGTATCCCTTCCCGTTATGAGAATTCTTCTTGAAGTTGGTAGAATGTCACGGCTTGTTCTTTGCATCAAACTTGCCTTTCCCCTGAGATTTGTTCTTGTTCTTTTGGGGCTGGTTGGGCTGGAAGTTCTTCTCGTGTACCATGTGGGCACTAGGAGCTCCCTCGGCGACCTGAGCACGTGTGTCTTTTGCTCTCGCCTTCTCCTCAAAATTAAGAGTGCAAATGAGATCCAAAACAGAAAACTCATGCCTCTTGTTTTTCAGAGAAGTAGCAAAATCGTTCCACAAAGGAGGAAGCTTGGCAATGATGGTCCCAGCAACAAATTTGTCCGGCAACACACACTTAAAATGCTCAAGTTCCTTAGAGAGTGATTGTATCTCATGAGTCTGCTGAACAACAAAGCGCTCATCAGTCATCTTGTAGTC
The DNA here is from genome assembly GCF_018294505.1 of Triticum aestivum. Lineage (NCBI taxonomy): Eukaryota > Viridiplantae > Streptophyta > Magnoliopsida > Poales > Poaceae > Triticum > Triticum aestivum. The sequence goes on along the minus strand of NC_057795.1, from coordinate 61,200,847 downwards.
ACAGAACTGCTCCATGACGTACAACTCGTTGCGAGCGCCCAAGGGCCCAAACGTGGCCTCGAGCGCAGCCCACATGTCTTTGCCGCTGTCTAACAACATATACGAATCCACAATGGAATCCTCAAGAACACTCAGCAGGGCGGCTTTGAAGAGGGTATACATGTTATGAAAAGCTTCCTGCTGTGTAGGATTAAGATCGCCCTCAGGCTTACCGTTAGTGGCGTCATAGCAGTACATGATCTGAAACCAATATACTGCTCTTGTGCGCCACCTTTTATATTGCACCCCCTTAAAAGTAGGCGACTTCAAAAGCGCAGCAAAACCACTCGGAGTAAATTCCCTGTGATCAGGTTTTTGGATTGGATTGTTGAATATATGAGAAATTTAGTATGAGATTTAATCAAAATCAGCAGTAAATAGATCACGACGACAATTGCAAACATCAAAGTAAAGATGCGGACTAAACCAGGAGGAAAGAATCACATACTGTATAGCGGGAGCAGAACCGATGTGGTTGATGTTATCACTCATGTCGTTGATGAAGAGGTTACCGAGGTTGGGGAAGAAGGCTGTCGTTGAGGAAGTCGTTGTTAGCAGCAGTCACAGGAGTGTGCTCCCCAAAAACCTGATCGCCCCTCTCCCGTACAGGATCACAAAAGGTGGGGTTCGGAGGACTGCTGTCCCTTCTCGCGGTGCACGCCGGAAGGAGGGCTGGAGAAGAATTGGTGGCGGCGCTAAGATCTGGAACGGTGCGAAACCATATGATACAGCGGCCGCTAGGGTAGACCATGTCAGGTCGGAGTATAATAGTAGGCCTTTGGCCCCCAAACCCCACGCCCAAGTCAATAATAGCTCAAAAAAGTCAATAATAGCCCCACCAAGGTTTGTCACAAAAAACGGAGTAATTAAGGCGTCCGTTAGTCCCTTTAGTATAAATACAATATCATTAATAATGGCCCCACCTTTTGTCTCACAAAGTAGAGTATGTTGGAGTACAACCGGCTACACGTTTACAATCCACTTCTCTTCTCTCTCCTCTTCTCTCTCCTTCAACTAATCACAAATACTATATTTAAATCCTTATAGCCTGCTTATGTCATCTAATTATAGTACTTGCTCTAAAAGTTACTATCCACTGTGTAGTCTGAAATGTCAGGCGTGCAGCGGGCGGTGCCCTCGGTTGGCGTACCGCTTCAATGGCGGAAGCAGTGAGAGGCCGCGTCGCCTTGGCTTGCCGTCAATGTGGAGCAGCGGGCTCAGCTGGCGCCGGGCGGGAAGCGCGCGCGGGAGGGGGGAGGGGTTTTTGTTGGGCCAAGAAGGTGAGAAGCCATCTTGGGATCGGTTCGGACGGGGAAATATCATGTGCTCCCATACTCTGCATATGACACTAGTCTATGTTAATACTCCATCCTTTCCAGTTTATAGAGATGTTTAGAGTAACATAGTAATATGTTATAGTACAAGTTACTCCCCACTATGACCAGCCTTGGCCTCTCCCAGTGATCCACCATGTATAGATGCTAAGCCTGCCACGTAGGCATAAAATATGATGTGGCACCAATAAGCTAAGCACCTATGCATTGAACACTTGAGTTACTAAGCCATTTAATGCACTTAGCACCTCATCTAAAGAGAATTAATAGTATAGCCAGCTGCTGGCTATAAGCCTACAACCCATCTTATAGTCAACATGTACAAAGTGCCTAGGAGCACGTGCTAGAGCTGGCTCTTCACGAAGAGCCTGCTTACCTTCTCTCTCCTCTTCTCTTTCCTCCAACTGAGGCTGGTCGTAATGGTAGTATCATAGCTAGTATCATGCATGCCAACTAGGCAATTTTGACGAGGTGTCATAGCATTAAATGAAGAAAGAAAGAGTGGAGTATCATATCATGATACCGTATCGTAATAAATGCTATGCTACTTTGTGTCATGCATGACAATAAATAGAGTACTACATGATACTACTATATGATACTATGCATTACGGATGTAGTATCATACACTAGTATCATATGCATGATACTAGTATATGATAGTCCCTATTACAACCAGCCTAAGCAGAAATATACTACTGTTTATTCCTTATAGCCCGCTGACTCAGCTCTATTGTACTTGTTCTAAGCACATCTAAGCACTTGCTAGCACCCCCTTGACCGTGGACCTTGACGGTGTACGTCACCTTGTGTCTCATAATTTTCCTCGTCATCATCTGAGTCCTAGAAGATCTCACCCACATCATCATTAGCATGCAGCCGCCTTGATAGACAACATGCGCAGAAGGAGTAGAGGCGACTTGTCACATCCCTAGCTGCTGGTAGTGCTCTAGGCTAGCTTCATGTGTGCATCATGTCTATATTTTCGAAACTTGAACTGAGGAAAATTGGAAGCCTCAAAACCCTAAATAAAAGAAGGGCAAAAACCCTAAAAATCTCATTCATTGTTCCAAAATGCTCTTCTTAGATGTTTAATATTTTTGGCAAGGGTTTTGATCCAAACCAAAAATAATGAACATTTTAAAAGGATTTATTTTTGGGACTTTGAATTTAAATCATTAGCTATTTGAATTTGAATTACATTCATATAATTAGAATATAATTTCAAATACCCCTGAAATATTTTATAAGCTTTTGGAAAAGTCCATCTAGCAATATAAAATATTCAGAGGAGTTTTTGGCATTGTTTGAATTATTTTAAATTCAAAACAGTGGCAAAAGAATTAAATAAAAATAAAACAAACATAAATAAGAGAGAAAGACAGAAACCTCACCTGGGCTTTACCTGGCAGAAGAGGCCCAGCCCACCAGGGGCTGTGTGGTCTTCTTCCTCCTGCCAGGAGGACAGGCAGGTGCGTGGCGAGAGCGCTAGCGACGCCGTGGCCTCCTCCCTGCCTGCCTCACGCCCTCGAGGCCCTTCTAGTGCCACGGAGACAGCCACCCCCCCCCAGGCCTCTCACTCTCTCCCCGAGCTCCTCTCTTCCTCTGGCTCTCTCGCGCGCAGCCACCGAACACACCCGTCGCCGCCGACGAGCATCACCGCGGCCACCGTCCACCCCGTGCCTCTCCGATGAGTTCAGAGGAACCGCCATCGCCTTCTGCGTCTTCTACACCAACCCATTCGACCGCGGGAGCCCTGTAGCGTCTTCCCGGAGCTCGTCCCCAACCTTCGGCCGCCGGTGAACTTTCGAGGATTCGCGAGCTCCAGCCCCTCCCCGGCCTCGCCGTTGCCTCTACCGGATCTGCTGTGAGCTCCTCTTCCATTTCCCCTCCTCCCCGCGCTCGTTCCCGCACGCTAGCCGCCCTTTTCACCGGGGCCGTGAGCTCCTCACCGCCGGCGATGACGCGGACAAGGCCAGAGCCACCGGAGCTAGCTACCGAGCACGGCAACGTGCTCCACACCTCACCAGGAACCTAACTCACACACCAGCTTCCCCTCCCGTGCCCCCTAACGCCAACCCCGACCTCGCCCGAACTCCGGCCGCCGCTAAAGCTCGTCGCCGACCACTCTCCGGCCACTCCTCGGCCGCGCCACCACCCTGGTTGGATGCGGACGAGCATCCGCATCCCGTAGTCATGCTCCGCGCGCCAAACGGCGCTCTGTAGGCCATTTCCGCAGCGCACCACTGCGTCGGGACTCGTCGGCGGCTAAACGCCGGCGACCGCTGACCGTTGACCGGCGTGGGTTTACCCACTGCCTGGTTTGACCCTCCCCTCTCTCTCACTGACGTGTGGGCCCCAGGCCATTAACTAAACCTAATTAGCCACTAACACTGACCAGTGGGCCCCGACCCCCCTAATCCTTTAATTAAGCAGATAACCCCCTGTTAACTAACTGTGACGCTGACATATGGGTCCCACAGGTCAGTTTGACCTGGACGGCGCCCGTTGACCTGCTGAGGTCAGCATGAGGTCATGCTGACGCAATAATTCCTTTCTGGAATTAAAATAAATTAGGAAATGATTTATAATTTCAGAAAATGCCCTAAACTTCAATAAATCATAGAAAATTAATCGTAACTCCAAATTAAATAAATTATATATGAAAAATTATCAGAAAAATTCAAGGAATCCATCTGTACCACTTTCATGCATGTTAGAACAACTTATAGCTGCTGTTTAGCACAAATCAATTAAATGGCATTTGAATAATCACATATGGAGTTTGAATTTGAATCTTGTATTCAAACCAACTTCATTTAATCTGTTGCTAGTTGCATTAGCCCAAAACACATTCATTTTGCCATGTCATGATCATGCATCATATTGTGCATTGCATTGATTGTGTTCCCTTCTGTGTTGCCGGTATTTATCCCCTCTCGATAGACGTGATACCAATGATGTGATCGTTGACACTGATGAAGACTCAATGTTATCTTCAGAAGTGCCAGGCAAGCAAAACCCCCTTGTTCATTCCGATAAAATCCCACTCTCTCGCTCCTGCTCTCTTTTACTGCATTAGGACAACAACGACATATTTGTTACTTGCTGCGGTAGCTGAACCCCTTTATCCTTTGCATGACCTGTCATTGCCACAGTAAATAGATGAAACCCACTAGCATGAGTAGGAGTTGTTTGAGCCCTGTTGTGCCTACTCATTCATGCTTGTTTGTCATGCCTGCTACTGCTTAGAGTTGTGTCAGGTCTGATTCATCCGGGATGAATCAGAGGTGTGTGAACATGTCCTACTGTGTGTGAGCTAAGTGTGTGAACACGATTTGGTAAAAGGTGTCGGTGAAAGGCCATGTAGGAGTACATGGTGGGTTGTCTCATTGAAGCCGTCCTTAGGAACTGAGTTCTGTGTTTGTGATCCATGACTCAGCTACTACCATACATTGGGCCCTGAAATATGACCCCGCTCGACTTCTTAATCACCCTTGTCCTCTGTCCAGGAGTTGCAAGTAGTTTCTGGTGTTTGTAGTATGCTGGAGGCCGTGGACAGCGCTGACCGTAGGGGTGGGCTGTGATGCGGTAGGCACGTGGCCGGGTAAACCGGGCACCCGTTTGGTGTCACGGAACCCTGTTCACATCGTTTGGGGCTGTGAGCGAAACTCCAGCCGGATCTCCTCATGGATGGAACCCGAATAGGCGATAAACCTGGACTAGAGACTTGGGTGTTTAGGTAGGTCGTGGTCTACACCCACATCGGCTTTCGCTTGAAGTCTACCGAGCACATGTCGTGTGCAGACGCTAAGTGGTGGAAACATGTATGAAGAAGTACACCCCTGCAGGGTTAATATCATCTATTCGAATAGCTGTGTCCGCGGTAAAGGACTTGTGGGTTGCTTATATCAGTTCATAGACAAGTGAAAGTGGATACTCTAAAATACACAAGATAAGCGTGAGTGCTATGGATGGCGTTCTCGTAGGGAGACGGGAGCGGATCCATAGTGGTGTATTGATATGGTGAATATGTGGACTCGTGTGCGCCACCTCAAAAGAGTTGCTTGCAGTCGTAGTTTAGGATAGCCACCGAGTCAAAGCTGGCTTGCTGCAGTTAAACCCCACCACCCCTTTGTTGATAATGATGCATATGTAGTTAGTTCTGATGTAAGTCTTGCTGGGTACATTTGTACTCACGTTTGCCTATTTTATGTTTTTGCAGAGAGACTTCGGTCTCGCTAGTAGTTCCGCGTGGACTTCGACGTTTAGCTTGTTACCTCAGCTACGATCTTGTGCCTCGGCAGTATCTGATAGATAGTCAGGCTTCTCAGCCTTTTTCATTTATAGATGTCTGTACTCAGACATGATAGCTTCCGCTTGTGCTTTGACTTGTATGCTCTGATTGTTGGGTCATGAGACCCATGTTTGTAATATCTCGCTCCTCGGAGCCTATTGAATAAATTACTTGAGTCGTAGAGTCATGTTGTGATGCCATGTTGTATTCGCACATATCGAGCATATTGTGTGTATGCTATTGAAATGCTTGGTATGTGTGGGATCTGACCATCTAGTTGTTTATCTTTAGTAGCCTCTCTTACCGGGAAATGTCTCCTAGTGTTTCCATTGAGCCTTGGTAGCTTGCTACTGCTCCGGAACACTTAGGCTGGCCGGCATGTGTCCTTCTTCGTTCCTGTGTCTGTCCCTTCGGGGAAATGTCACGCGATGAATACCGGAGTCTTGTTAGCCCGCTACAGCCCGGTTCACCGGAGTCCTGCTAGCCCACTGCTACAGCCTGGATTCACTCGCTGATGACCGACACGTTCGATGTTGGGTCATGGATGCCTGTCCCTGTAAGTTTGTGCCACTTTGGGTTTACGACTAGCCATGTCAGCCCGGGCTCCTTACCATATGGATGCTAGCGACACTACCATATACGTGTGCCAAAAGACGCAAACGGTCCCGGGCAAAGGTAAGACGACACCCGTGTGAATACCGTGCGTGAGGCCGCAAAGTGATATGAGGTGTTACATGCTAGATCGATGTGGCATTGAGTCGGGGTCCTGACACGACTGGGGACGCACCACCACAACGTCTTGGCACTCCGTGTGTGCTCGTGTGCATGCAGCGTGCGTGTTTTTTCCATCGGTGCTAGCTCTAAGGCCGAGGTTGCGGTCGTCTTCGTCTCCGACTAGTAGTGGAGCAACGACGGCAAAGAGGTGCTGCAAGAGATGCGTATGCACCGTTGCGTGCGAGCTTCGCCGTAGCATGACGAACCGGACGTCGCCGCGGATGGCGCACGCCTCCATGCAGCCGAGTGTGTGCGCATGCATGTGATATTCACGTGCATTCTGCGGTCGAGCGTGTGTGCATGCACGTCTTGTGTACGTGCATTGTGTGCTCCATGCTGTGCGCGTATGTGCATGAGTTGGATCGGATGGAGTTAGTGCGTTGGCTTGTGTACATATTTTAGAGTGTAGATTCACTCATTTTGTTTCGTATGTAGTCCCTTATTGAAATATCTAAAAAGACTTATATTTGGGAACGGAGGGAGTATAAAACATCTTCAACTTAGCATCCTGATGTACCGTTTCTAGTGGTTAGCGAAAAGTTCATGTTCTTTTAGTTGTTTATAGGTGGGCAGGCGGCAAAAAACAGGGGGAAACGCGCAAGGTTCCTTGCAGATGCTCCACCATGAGGTTCCTTGCTCCTCCTCGGTCGTCAGGAATCTATGCTCTTCAACTCTTTTCTTTTACATGAGCTTTGTTCATCCTTTTCCCAACACGCGAGACATCTAGCATCAAGATGCACGTGTCATGCAAGAAAATGAAAATAATCAGATAAGCAGTGCATAAGTGAGTCATGCAGGGGGAAAGCGGGGGGAAAACCTTTTGTGTAAGTGAGTCGTGCACTTCGATGGCACCTACGCAATATTTTTTCTCCTCGATGGCACGTGAATGGTACGTGAATAGTGCACATACTCAACGACGGAGCACGGGATGGTAGCAATGACATGGTCAGCCCTTTTTTGGAGAGAGTACGTACTACTAGTATATAACTTTGATGTGTCCCGTCAACACGCAGAACGACGAGAATCTTGATTACGCCTTCTCCCTCGCCAACGCGTGCGCGGTGGCTCGCAGCACGAGGAGAAACTTTTGCTTACAAGCGGTGGACGTGCAGCAGTTCATTTGGTGTCAGATTGCCAGAAGCACTACTGTAGAACCATCGACTTTCGGAAGAGGCGAAGAGCCAACCGCAAGGTCACCTACTAACCTTAGGCTAGGCATAGTGGGAGTAACATAAGTAGAGGTACCTCCTTTGTTTTATTCTAGAAACAACCACACGCGAATATCAAGGTGCTGGTTACGTAGAATAAATTTCCTGCAGTCCATGCTCAGCCCTCCTCTATCTCTCTTCTCAGCCAGCCAGCGGACGCGCGTAGCCCATCGTCTGTTTGCTCACATGCGGCCCCACATGTCAGTGAAAACGCAAGAGGACCCACTGAACCTGCACATCTTTCACCTCGACGTGCTGGTGATGAAAAACAAATCTAAGAAAGATCTTTGGTTGCCGCTTTTGGAGTTACTCAAGAGTAGTAAGATCCTATTTATAGTTAAACCCAAGATGCACATCTCGTGGCTTCAACTACCACTCTATTTTCTTTCATGACACGACCTGGATGCTGGATGTCCCACGTGTCGGCAATAAGGAGGAAGAACCCGACCAAATTTTAGGTTGCGCTCACGGATTAGACTAGTTGTGCTAACTTAAAAATTTTATTGTGTAGTCCCTCCTTTCCAAAATACTTGACTTCCATTTGTCCAAAAATGGATGTACCTATATACTAAAACATGTCTAGATACATATATATTTTGACAAATAGAAGGCATGTATTGTGCAACGGAGGGAGTAGAATGGATGCAAGTTTTTGTATTGGGAAGAAGAGTACATCCATATATTGATAGAGCGCAATTTAGTAGATGTTCTATCACTTTTAGTTAGCACAGAGGCTATAGATGAGATTAATGCACTTGTTGATACTCCTACTTGGTATGCATGTTGCTGCTTAGACACACAGAAAAACGGACCGGAGGGAGTACTAGAATAGAGGCTAGACATGAGACTAGATGCGAGGAAGCAACGTCTACTTCTTTACACTCGAAGAAGAAAGAAGCACGCAAGATCGAGCCTCCACAGATAAAAAATGAATGCATCGAGAAGCCACTAATCCAACTTACTGGAATAGTAAAATGTATTCTTGTGGTTCTTGTTTTCTTTGGTCTTGCTTTTTTAGTCAAAATTATCGTTGGAGTTCATGCAAAACGGAGGTCCGTTTGGGGTCGTGCGTTGCAGTTGGCCTTACAAGTGGGACCGCAGAGGAAACCGACTATCGGCAAACCCCCACCTCGCCCGCCGTGCGATGGCTGAGTTAGAGAAACGATGAGGTTGAAGAGATTGCTCTAGCACGGACTCCAAGAAATATGGTGTCAGATGGAAGTCGTGCTGGTGGCGTGTGTCGTACTCCTGGACATGAATGCTTGTTCTGGCCCATGCCACCCTACTACTCCTCCTACTTACTATATCGTACTACTAGTATCGAGGATTCGAGGTGCTGGTTACGTAGTAGAGTACAATATGGCTACAGTAAAAACACCCGCACAACGCGCGAAGCATGTGAAGCTAGTACAAATAGTGTACTACTATTGTTGATTGGCCTCATCGTATAACCTGTTGCAATGCACGTACAATTATGTATTCAGAAAATATATTTTTTGCCTCGTCGCACCACTCACTCACAGAAGTGACCGAAACCCACTCATAAATTTAGTAAGTTTATCACAGGCATATCATTTTATTACATACAATAGGTCATCAACCCACATCGACAACGAGGATACATTATATATAAATACTAAAGTTTTCACCACACAACAAATAACAAGCAATGAAATGAACTTCAACTGAATCATTCCTCGGCATTGGAAATGCTTGCTTAGAACCACAAGTGATTCTCTTGGACGGGCCATCCATTGTCCATCTAGAGACCAACGCAGGACTGATCATCCAGGCTGAACCGGCCTACTATATGAGTACCAGGGTAGGGAACCACCCAAATGTCCGACGTATAAACACAATTGCTTCTCATAAATGGTAGTAATGTTGTGTCAACAGCAGTTGGATCGCCTTTCACCATCATTGGATAGTTTGTCCAAGGAAGAGCGAGTTTTCTCCAAGACTATCAATTCTGTACCATGGAGAAGGAGTTGGCGCTAGCACACTAGTATCCATCCCGAATACCATGCAATGGGTGTTGGAATAGGTCCGAAGAGTGCGACCATGGGAGACTACACCTGCTTCCTTAGCAGTAACATCATCAGTGGGCTGTATACACACGAGAAGAGGTGATCCATTGGAATTAGTTGCCAGGCACCAAATAGTATATGGGCGCTGCTCATCCTCATGCTCGTGATCATCACCATCGTCATCTCCCCCTTGGTTATAAAAATCTTCAAGTATAGGTGGTGGAATGTTCGCAGGACCTTGCAAACACAAGAAGAAGGTTAATTAGTAAAGGGAAACTTGCTAACCCGCATGCATGTGGATGAAACAGTTACAATTACGGTGGAAGACAAACGTACCGAAACAACGACTCCATGCAAAAACAGTGCCACGAGTGGTGGCAGCAAACACAAGGCCCTCGTATTCAATCGCATCACAGTACTCATCCGTGTACAGAAACTGATTTTTGAGCAATATCCATCGAGTCAAACCAACAAGCACGACAACAAGCTTGTCGAAGATAGCAACAACTTCATAGTTGTTGTAATTCCAAGAGCTGTTGGGAACTCGAGAAATTGCTATCTTCCGTAGAAGACAGTCACCATGATTGTATTTGAACGTGCGTACAATACCGGTGTGCTCAACCTCTGGGCAGTCTGCTGAGATTTTTGGAAGTGGAACCCGGTCACGAGTGTACACATTCACAATCCCACTCCCAGTTGGACCCAATGTAAACAACCCGATCTCCATTTGCACCTGCCCAAGCCTTGCCCTCAAACGATGGCATCTTAACATCATACGTATCATTATCAAGCGGCATCAACTTGCACAGGGAGATCAAACCGCTCCTTGACTCTTGGGTTCCTTGTAATGATGTTATTAGTTGAGTCAAGAATGGGCTTGAACGAACCTGCCATGCTACCTGAGGTGATGACGTCGCACCAATCAATGAGTTCCTCCACCACGTCATCTTTCAGATCGGGGCAAGAATAACGGGGTCGTTTCCGTCCTGTTCCCTCCATGGAGAAGATGATCGAACAATGGCAGAAGAAAGGGTGCAGGGCTGAAGGAAAATGGAGGAGGGAGAGGAAGAGCGTGCGACAGCAGTTCCAAATCAAGAGGGAAAGGCGAAGAGTCGGTGGACGGTTGCCAGTTTGCGACGGTTCACGAAGGGGCGCCCCGGCCTACACGTCGGTTCGGAAATACTCCTACTACTCTCCGTCGTCTCACTGATATGTTGGAACGGGACCACATGTCAACGAAACATGGTGTGCAATTTCTTGTGCAAAATGCGATCTGGCCGCGTTGGCCCGAAGTGCCGCATTAGTTTTTTTTGAAAGTTTCCCGCATTAGTTATCGACTTTTATTTTTTTTAACATGCAATCTGAATGGATAGCTCCAGTGGTCATCACACGTGAGCAGATATAGTGATGGTTGATTTGCCCGAGCAACTTATTACAGTGGGAATATGGGAGTACCAGTGGATTCAAGGAACAAAGAAATGATGGTTGCTTCGTCCGAGCAACTTACTGTGGCAAAGGTGGGGCTCTATGATTTGACTGCTCACTAGTCATTACTACTGCGGCGCAACGACCGGGGTGAATCTTTCCCTGTAGTTGTGTTGTGCACTCAATATTGCTGCATGGCAGGTGGAGCCGGATGAAGGATGTCCAACATGTCGGCGAAACGAAGTTGAATTGTTTCTGGCATTGCTATCAATCCTTCAGGAGTTGTTTATATGTACGCATAATTTTGATGAAATTGTACTGTGATGCTATGAAGGTTTCAACTCTAGTTCCCGCAGGAAAAAAAGGTTTCAACTTAGGGTTCATGTGTCTTGCCTCGAGATTATCTCGTTACAACATTCCATCAAATACAAATGAAACTACCATGGCTAATGCATCTCAATGGTTCGCAGATCAGTGCCAATATTCACATCACAACTGGAGACAAAGTTGTGAGAAGGTGTACAAATAAAGAAAAAAATATAATTTATCGATGTTGTTCGTAGGCATGGCTCCATTTCCTTGACACAGTGTTCATTGCTTGACAGCTAGTTTCACCCAGCTCTGTAGCCAAAAACGAGGTGTATGAAGGACACCACAATCCGATCATTTTGTGCAGCTCCACTAAAATCGGGCGGACCATCCCTATTTGCAAAGATATCCAGTTAGTGTGATTACAATAATAGTGGAACTAGATGATGAAACATAACACACATAAATAGAAGCCGATCACCTCTACGATCTCTCTTTAGGACTAACTTCTTGTTGGAGAAGATTAGGCACGAAGTTGGATGAGGAGGATAGCAAAACCAATCTCCCTTTCGCAGTCCCACAGAAATGTAAAAACGTTACCCGTGTGACATTTTGGCGGAACTGCACAAAACACTCTTCAGAAAAGTGATTTGTGCAGTTCACCAGAAGGTCGCAATAGCAACAAGGTGAAAATGGATAGCCCTGTTTGCAAAAGGAGGTCGAAAGGAAACAATTACTGCCCAATAACATGAGTTGAAGACACATACGCCGACAAAAAAGAAGCATGTTCCATATAAAAAGGGAAAGATAGCACATGGTGGTTTATCAAAAATGGTTTGAGGACGAGATTGCAAGATGGAAAGTACGCCGGCCGAGATACGATTTAAGCAAACAACTAAAGAAGATCCACATGGAACAACATGGGAAGATGGGCAGTGGAGCAAGGCGGGAGGAAGTTGTACCTCAGGGTCGTCGGGATGTTACTAGGAGGGCACTGGCAGCTGAGATCTGCCTATATTGCGGCAGCGAGCAAGTGGCGAAGGCCCTACCGCGCCGGAGCTTGGTCAGAGAGAACAGCGGGTACCGCAGATCGGGACGAGCTGCCTCAACGCCGTTGAACGGAGAGACGATGCACATCCTCCCTTTCCACCGGCGGATGGGATGCGGCCGGATCACTGACCAACGCTGAGAATGAGAGGCCACGGCGGCCTTGTGTGAGATTGTGTGACGAGACTCATGAGAGACAAACCCATTTTTCCATTTTCCCCACGACAATCATTTTATATTCTAGGTGTGGTACCCGACCCTCCTTCGAGTAAACAACCGCTACACGCGTCAAATTATCATGTGGGCTGCCTTTTCGTACAGAAACGAACTCCACCGTGTACCCGCGCAGGTGTGGCCGGGAACGAGACGTGAGTACATGCGTCCTGCGTGCACTTCTTCTTTAGGTGCAGGTACGTACGTGGGTGGGTGTGAGAGAGATGGTTTGTGTGAAACAGAGTCAATGTGTTGATGATATCTCAATCAGAAAAACGTAACATATGCAATGTGTGTGAAACGGAGTCATGGACGTGAGATATCGATAGAATTGAAAACAGGGATGAAGTGTGTGGCTGCGCGATCGATAAAGAGTGCCATTGAATTTGTGTTTGCCCACATCAAAGATACAGGGCGGCTGGCCTACTGGAATTTGAGAGGGCAGAGGTGCAGTTCTTCTCCGTGGCATGGATACCTACCTACAACGTTCGACTATCGGTGTGTGTGGGGGGGGGGTAGAGACCGTCGACTAGTATATGTGTGGGGAAGGAGAGAGACCTAGCTATGTATTGAGGGAGATCGATCGATATCCATGGATATGTGTAGCAGAGGAATAAGGTTGGGAAAAAGACAAAGGTAGAGCGTCGGAGGGTTGGTGGTGGAGTGGCGTCTCACAAATGGTGGGAGAGGCCTGCTAGACAAACGGAGGGTATGAGTGCAATATCAATAAGAGAGGGCGGGGGATGTCTGTCTATCTATGCACGTGCGTGTGAGAGACGGGTCGGGAGGTATTCAAGGATGATGAGGGGAGAAGATATGGTTGTGGTAAGCATGCGTAACTACATAGGAAGATCAACCGTCGTGTGTCCGAGAAAAGGAGAGACATAACTAGCGAGGTAAGTGTATCGGTGCTTGGTGAAAATGAATTATAATCGACCTGGCTATGTGTAGGGAGATCAGTTCATATACACGCCTGCATGTGTTAGAAGCAAATAAGGTCCGGAGAGGCAGACAGGGGGGAGGGTGTGGCTAGGAGGTGGTGCGAGAGGCCTACCATGTCGAGGGGGAGGAGTGTGCGAGCATGTGATTAATGAAAAGAGGGGCGGGAGTGTGCACCTGCGTGGAATCGTATTGGACATATGGGGGAATGGACGGTGAGAAGAGAAGAGGGGAAGTATATATGTGTTTGTTGTAGGCACACTTGGCTAGAGAGGTATACCGACCGGTGTGTGCCAGAAAGAAGGAGCAGGGGCCTACACACACCGCTGGTGGACGACCTAAAGAGAAATAATGAACGTGCGTGATGGAGGGGACGCTAGGGTGTGTGAGGGGGGCGGGCGTGTGCATGCACGATAGAAAGTTAGCGCTAGCTAGCTACAAATAGAAGAGGATCGTGAAGGTGTAAAAGACGAACAAAGATCATAATTCATTATAAATAGGTGGATACGGATACTTGAAGAAGATATCATAATGTAGAACATTGATTATAATTTGGGCTAATGTGTTACTTTTGCAACTCAGGTCTAAATACTTGTCATAATGTAGGGGGCGGGGCACTATACTTTGTGTGATAAACACGGTGTACGTATGGAACATGGTTTAGATTATGAATATATAGTTAGTACATCAAATGTACTATTATTTGGAATCAACATCAAGTGTATTCAAAAAATACAATTCGAGTTCATGTAGTACACATAGTTCATATCTATCTCTATAGTAATCATGCGGTGTGTTATTAAGGTAATACACGAATGATGGTTGAAGTTGGCAACAATCATGCTTGTAGATTCTTATTGAAATAGAGAAACGAATTCAAATTTAGTTCGAATTGCAGCGGTAGTATAGACATTTGGAATGCACTAAAATGTTGGTATGAGTAGGTTACATGCATTATACAGCAAGCGAAAAAATTTAATCGGACATAACATGGATTCATACTCCCTCCTTCCATCTATATAGGGCGTAATGAGATTTTTAAGACCGCCTTTGACTATTGACAAGATTAATAGTACATGACATGCACAATGTGAAAATTATATCATTGAAAGAACCTTTCACAGACGAAGTTAACGGTGTGCTTTGTGTAAGTTGCATGTCATATATCATTGCTCTAATATTTGGTCAAAGTTAGCATCGAAAAACGCATTAGGCCCTATATAGATGGAAGGAGGGAGTAGCTTTGAATAGCATTTGTATAGTAAAACGGGGCAAGACTCTCTCTTTGTGTGGTGTGAATAGTTTTATTTTTTTAGTTTTCTTTTTGGTTGAGGGAAGTGCGAATTGATTTGGTACGTACAAGTACAATATTACTACACGTTAGGCTTGTCCCTAAAATTCAACCCGCGTCTTGTTATATCCCGAAAATTCAGATATCGTGCTCCCAAAACTGGCGCCTTCACAACCCGCGCCTTGCTATCCCGAAATTACAACGCGCGCGAAAACTCCCTCCAGCTGCCAAATCCCGACACACGAAATCCCCCTTCTAACCCTGAGCCGAAAGGGCCGCTAGTTCAAATCAGTGGGGGGTACTTTTGTAACACACCCTACATTTTGGACAAGCGCGTCCCTACGTCATCCTTTACCCCCTCACATCGCCCCCTTTTCGCCATTCAAAATTCCAGGCCGCCATAACCTCTCCGTCCAGCCGCGAAACCCCACCCTCCTCTGTCCGTCACGTCACCGCTGCCCAGCCGGAGCCTCTTCCCCGATGACGTCGTCCACCACAACAGCTCGACGTCCCTCGTCCACCTCCCCGGATGAGGATCCGTCGTCCATCTCGCCGTCCAGCCGGTTCAGCCGCCCCATCCTCCACCTCCAAGGAGCTGCTCCGACGAAAGCCTCGTCTATGGCGGCTGCTCCATCCCCACAATGCCGCGTTAACCTGCTCCACCGGAACCGCAGCATCCTCACCGACTCCTGGACGAAGCCGAGGCCTACTCGGCGCCACCAAAGAGGTTGTACACTCATCGCATCACACCTTCTCCTTAACTCGACCTCCCGGCGCCGACGGTGCTCCATCCCGCACCCCCATGGAGCGGCTACCTTGAAGTCGGCGCCGCAGGCGACATCGCCACGGCGGCTCTCCCCCAGTGCGAGGCCCCTTCGCCAGCGGCGTCCATACCAGCCGGATCTGCTGCTGCTGCTCTGGCTCTCGCTCGCTCGCGCTGCTGCTGCTGCTCTAGCTCTCGCTCGATCGTTCGCTTGCCCAGCTGCTGCCGCTGCTCTCCCCCTCGCTCGTGCTGCTGCTCTGCTCCGATTAAGCCACACTTCAGTCGACTGAATCGACTTTTGGGTCAGTCGATTTTCAGGGGTTGGGGGGGGGGGCTCGCCGGAGTTAAGGAAGAACCACCCGCAGCAGGGACGGGGGCTCGCCGGAGAGGTACCCCACTATTTATCTTAGGGTTCAGGGTGGGGGCGGGGGCCTAGAGGGCTGGCCGGGGCGGCGGTGGCGAGTTGTTTGGGGCAGCGAGGCGGCGCTGGGGCGTGCGGTTCTGCCGGTGGTGGCTGGCGGCTCAGGGGGGTGCAGGTTGAAGATGAAATGTAGGCGCTCCCTAAACTACATGTCAAGTACCTCTCTGCTACCATTGCGTTCAGTTTCGACAGTAGCATTCAGATTCCACAGTAAATTTCAGTTTCGACAGTTAAGTTCAGAGTCAACAGTTTTTACCTCATCTGTTGTAGTCAGGTGGTTTTTGGTGATGTTAATTTTACATCCATTTTACATCATCTATTGGAGATGCTATTAGAATCCCACTTGAGATTGACGATGTCTGTCTTGTGCTGCTTCAGCCTTGACGTCTTACGGCTCACCGGAGCTGCTCCAACGACAGAACGATCCATCACAACAGAGCAGTGCCCTGGACGCCGTCTACAGATTCCTCAGATCTTCCTCCACACCTCCGACAGCCACCTCTGCCTCAACTGCTTCAGCGACCAACCCAATGATGCTGAGGTCGACACGGCTACGGCAAAGAGGTTGTACACTTGTTGCATCACTTATTACTATACATTCACGTCGATCCATTAGGGCTATTTTGGTTCAACGGAAAAACATAGCAATAGGGAATTTTCCAATGGCACTCTACTATTCAATTATTCATGCATTTTGTTGAAAGGAATGAAGCAAAACATCCACCTGGACCTACTTTTCAAAATCCTATGCATGAAAACAAGACCAAGTGCATTAGTGCCAGAATAACATTCTAACTGTACACGCTTTCATATGGTTTCTCTTTATTTTGGCCATGTTTCTTTGCATTCCTCTGCTCTTCCAATTCCTGTAAACCAAACACCCAAGTTGACAGAAATCCTGTGTTTACAAATGCTCTGTTTACCATGTGCATTTTCCTATCCTATTCCGGTGTTTTTCCTATCCCTGCGTTTTAAGAATCATGCAAGCCAAATGAGCCCTTACAGAATTACTTCAGTTACAGGTACGTGTCGAAGGGAACTTTGTGTGGTTTGTCCTGCTCCTGCCGCGACGTCGTCCACCTCACCTGAGCTGCTCCATCGACAGAAGCATCCACCAAACCAGACATCACGACTCCTGACCGTCTTTCGCCGCCTCAGATCTCCTTCCCTGCCGCCGGCACCCACCCCAACGGCATCACCATCATCGACTCAGCAGATGAACCTGAGGAGTACACGGGTCCACAAGAGAGGTCGCACTCTTTTGTTTCTGCTTATGTTATGCATTGCTTAAACTTACCTGCTACTTTATCGTCCTGTTCAGCTCTTGGACTCCCAACTCAGGTCCAAATTAATGTTCAAACTTGAGTTCTAAATTAGTTGTGGGGCACATATCGAGGCAGCAATGAATAGTATGTCTGTCTAATATCTGGTTCACCTAGGGTATGCCTATGTTGTTCATCTTGGGTGGGAAACAAATAGTAAAGCAATCATCATCTGTCTTTTTATTAATTTAAAGCAATCATCAGCCTGCTATCATTATTTTTGGATCCATCCACTGGTTGTTACCATCACTCTAAATTTCTGCATGCTCTCCTTACATAATCTCACCATATTTTTTCGTATGCATGTCAGATATTGTACACAGTCATGCTGAACATGTAGAGAAAAAGAGAAGAGTTTTGCGCGGCAATACAATGTCATGCAGACATCGCTCCATGGTGGGTTCAATGGCAAACCCTCCCCACCCCTCTCCAGATTGTAATCCAGAGGAAGATATCTGTTCTGAGGCGGATTCAGACGCCGCTGACCACTCCTATTTACCCCCCAAGGTGTTTGCTCTACCTTGGCATGATGATGTTAGTCATATCATGCATATGTTGCCTTGCAGTGCCTACTTTTGACATCATATATGTCATCTGCTTAGTTTAGACATGTTCTGTAATGCCACCTGTTTAGTTTCTATATCATATATGGGAATTATGCAGTCTCATGTCTTTTAGCCAGCCATAATATATGTGAAATGTGCAATGCCATCCTGTTTAACCAGGCATCATATATTTGAATGATATCTTGCCCATCCTTTTCTTCATTACATTTCCATTTGTCGACAATGTTTGTACATTAAACTACTCTTCCTGTGAATCAGCCATTTGGGTGGGAGATGGAAAAATCTGGAGTGAAAACAAGGCCTTCAGAGCAGACAGTGCTACCTGTCGAAGCAGATCTCTTGTTGGGTCCCGATAGCTCCTCAGAGATGGATTCAGAGACAGATGACCAGTCCTATTCCCCTACTGAGGTGTATGCTCTAACTTGGCACGGTTATACTGCTCATATCATGCATACGGTGTCTTGCATTGCATAGTTTAGACATCATATACACAATATTCAACACCATGTTCTTAGTTCAGACATCATATCGAATGCCCTCTGTTTAGCATATAAATCACATATGTGAATTAAATGATGCGATCCTGATTACTTAGATAACATGTAGGTGAATTATGTCATGCGATCCTGTTTAGTTATTCATCATATCTTTGAATTATGTTATGCTATGCTATCCAGTTTAGATAGACATCATATATGTGAAATTATGTCATGCTATCCGTTTTAGTTAAACAATATACATGTCAACTATTTCATGCCCTCTTTTTTCCACACTATCTATTGCATCTGTCTCTCATACAATGTCTGTACATTCAACTATGTTTCCTGTTTATCAGCCATTTGAATTGGAGCGGGTGATGCCAGTATCTAGCGGAATAAAAACACGGTCTTCAAATAAAACAGTGCTACCTCTTGGTGGAGATAGCACCCCGGTTGTACATGCACAAGAACCAGCCCTACCACACATAACCCAAACTCTCGCAGATTGTACCCCTACTGCGATGGACAGAGAACCAGCTTCACCCAATCTAACCCCAACCCCAGCCGATAGTAACCCAGTTCCTGTTGACACAGCACCATCTCCACCACAGAGCTCCCAAACAAGAGCAGTTAGTAAGGCAGCTCCAGTGCCCAAAGGGCCAGTACTATCACGGCGAACCCCAACTCCACCAGTTAGTACGCCTATTCCTGTGGAGGAAGCACAACCAGCCAGTCGTAGTTTAGCATCTATCGCATTTGATGTTGTTAAATCGTATGTGCGTATCTTCCCATCTTGGAAATATTATACTGAAGATGAAGGAAAATGCCAGTTGCAGGTGTTTGTCCAGGAGTTATGTGTAAGTAATGTTATTCATGGCAATTACTTTGCTTCGTCCCATACATCCTACCTCCATGATGGTTATAATACAGCAAATTTTCCCATTTTTCTCTATAGAGAAGGACCGATTTGGAAACTCAGGATGAGGTAACCTGTGCTAATACCTCTGCTATCTTCAAGAATGCTTGGTGGCAGTATCGGAATTACCTGAAGAAAACGTACTTCACCGGCAAAGAAACTCATCAAATTCCCTTACGTTCTCCTGAGACACATTTACTGGACGATGACTGGGAACGCCTTGTTCTGTACTGGTCCCGAACCAAGAATGTGGTAAGGTCTATGAGCTCATTTTCTATTTTTAAGTATTATATTCTTGCGTCTTACTGTACTCTGTTCATGTAGAACAAGTGCCTAAACCTGAAGAACAACTGTTCTAATTTAAGATTCCATTGCTATCATAGTTCAAAAAAGCGCTAGGCGTTAATTGTGCGTTTTGCCACCGCCTTGCACTTTACTGACCAAAGCGCATGCTTATGCGCAGTTATGCACAGATTAAGCGTAGTTATGCGCAATGCGTTTTGCCAACGCCTAGAGCCTAGGCGCGCTTAAGCGCTCGCTTAGGCGCGCCTTTTTTAACTATGATTGCTTTGCTCTTGTATCACTGTATTTACTGATACAAACTTATTTTTAAATTGAAGGATCCAATCGAAACTCCAATGGCACAGCAGGTATGTTCACGCATGTTTCTTTAACAGGTTTGCTCTTATCAATAGCTCTTTTGATTTCAATTTCAATTGTGTATACAGTTGACTTTCATATCATGCACATTACTAGCATCACAACAGAGCCAATAGTGTTGTTGTACATGTAGACCCGTGGTACCCATCTGAAATCTTGTTGTGCCGTGTAGTTTCCCACGCTTTGTATTCTTTCACTGCTGCTTTGTCTTGAACTGATATGATTTGAACCGTGTCTCTATTTTGATTTGGCAAGACAATGCAGTGACCATAGGACATAGATATATGTTTGTTTGATGCTTTTATTATGTACTAGTACTTGGCAATAGAAGACTTGGTAGTTTAATCCTGTCCACCTTACTAATGAACTGGTTCACCGAAATGAGTTTCATATACTAGTACATGCTAAACTTGTTATGTGTCTGCTTGTTTCTTCTTTTAGAATGCTGACAGAATATTGGGGAAGAGTGCCTTATTAAGCAATGGTAAAGGAAGTAATGCAGATAAGGTTCAGGATAGTGACACATCCTTGTTGGTCTCCAACAAAGCTGATAAAACAGCTAAGGAAGACTATCTTGAAGACAGCGAGACAACCCCAAAGTCCTGTCTTGGTTTAGTGTTCGAGTTACTGGCCACTACCGCTTGCACAAGCTATTCAAACTCACTGTCTGAATCAGTTCGGTTTCTTGAGTCTCAACTACAAGCTGAAAGACATCGATCAGCTGTGCTGCGACAAGAAGCGGAAGGACTGCGGAAGTCCCTGGAGCATTCAGATGCATACTTTCTGGTGCAACAGCAAGCGTTGGAGGATTTTAGCGCCAAACAGGACAAAGCTAATCAGCTTGCTAAGCTTATTGCCAGCATGGTGGATACCCAGGATAACGTTTCTTGAGCTCTTCTGAAGTTGTTTCAGTTATGCTCTTGTTTTGCTGCCGCGTTTATTTGCACTGGTGGCCAATTTTGACGGCCAGTGTATGTAATATGCTGCTTTGTTCCCTATAATTGCACTGGTGGCGAACTTTGATGCCTAGTGGATGTAATATGTGTAATAGCGGTAATAGGCTAGCCTTAATTGCTTGCTTATTTATTTCCTTATTGTCTTCTGTAGTTGTTTGCTTGTAGTCACTGCAGTTCTTTTTCTGTGTTTTTCTAGTGGCCACAATAGCCTACTTTTGGTAACTAGGCCAAAATAATCATGGAAACACATGGACTGTTGTAACCATGGGCCTCCTGCAGGTCGTATGATCCATGGGCCTTCGTTCGGCCGTAGGACCATTGGCCTTCTATACGAGCCGTAGTATCCATCGGCCTTCTATACGGGCCTTAGGGATCAATGGGCCTTCTACGGGTCGTAGGGTCCATGGGCCTTCTACGGGCCGTACGTTCCATGGGCCTTCTACGGGCCGTACTATCCATTGGCCTCATACGGGCCGTAGGATCCATGGGCCTTCTACAGGGTGTATCATCATTTTGCCAATCATGGGCCATACTATTCGTGGACCATAACGGGCCGTTAATAGGCCGTATTTGATAACTCTATGAAAACAACCCAACGGGTTTTTTTGACATGAAAACGACCCAACGTATTAACGGTCCGCAAACGGGCCGACTGTAACGATGGGCTGAATTTGGCCCACAAGCAGAAAATGACAGTAACGGGTCGTATGTAACTGAATGCTGCAAGTGAGCCCAAGAATCAATGGGCCCTGAGAAGGCCAAAAGATAACTTGGGCTGGAAACGACCCAATGGAATAACGGCCCGTTAATTGGTATAGAGTGATACACTGTTCATTACGGGCCAGTTTCACCACGGGCCGTTAATGGGCCAAGAGTTACAAAGGTCCTCATATGGGCTGAAAGTCATGGGCCACACATGGGCCGGAAGTTAAAACGGGTTGAATCATATTGGACGGCCCAGATGACGCTACTGGGCCTAATTTGGGTAGGGCGTAACGGGCCCTGGGTTAGCGGGCTGTAAATGGGCTATATGCGAACATGCCGTTAACATGCTTTCCATGGGCCAGCCCGCCACCTTTTAACCAAGTCAAGCGGGCCGGCCTTTTCACAGGAATGGTCCTTTGTTGGGCCGTGCCACGTGTCGCCGTATCATAGGCGCCTTCGGTCCAATGAGCGGATGACATCTGTCCCAATGGTGAGCCGACACGTGTTTCCTCCAGCCAATGATGATTTTACACGTGGAAAATCCCCATTGGTCAGGGCTGTTAACGGGTTATCGGATCCAAAACCCGACCCGATAGCTTAACAATGTTCCGTTACGGTGGATGCCACGTGTCGGTCACCCTTGACGAAAGCACTTCTGTGACGCGCGATTTATCGTCATGGAAGTGAACACTTCTGTGATGATAATTTTGGTAATGTCATGGAACACTTCTACGACAGCACATGTATGACTATCTTGATTCTGTCATAAATTTGTCATGGATGTACATGCATGACAAAAAACGTGACCTACTGTGACAAACACGTATCATCACGGAAGTGTATTTTTTTGTAGTGACAAGGGCATCGTGTCGTATTATATAGAGTCACGTTCATGCGTTTATGCATGTGCCTCATTCAGTCGGAGAGGCACGGACGAGAAGCCCATGGAGACATACTTTAGTATTAGGCAGAGTCACGTTCATGCGTTTATTGCTCAAACTGAACACAAGATATATAGTTAGGTTAGGTCTTCACAGCGCATGTACAAAAAATACAAGAGCTTAACTGAGGAGGAGGAGATTAGGAGAACATCTCAAAAAACGAGGAGGAGGCACAGTGCATGGACATAATTGCAGATGTCACCACCGTCGCGCGTTTTTTGAAAGCACGGGCTTGAAGTCTCTGCAGCCACAGTTATGTACGTTCATGACTTGTGGCCGTGTACGCTCGTGACTTTCTATGTTTCAGTGATAAGGATCACATGCACGGGCGTCAAATCCACAAAGGCATTGTGTGGTATTATATAGAGTCATGTCCGCTTGTGTTTCTGTTCCGAATGCTTCCGTCGTCACGTTCAGACGGAGAGGCACATGCGAGAAGATCATGGAGGCATACTTTAGTATTAGGCAGAGTCATGTCCACGCGTTTATTGCGCAAACCAAACACAAGATAGAGAGTTAGCTTAGGTCTTCATTGCGCATGTACAAAAAACACAAGAGCTTAACTATGGAGGAGGAGAAGATCTCAGAAAAAGAAAAAAAACTAACAGGGGGCATAGTGTAGGGATATAACTACAGATGTCACCGCTATCACGCGTTTTTTAAAAGCACGGGCTTGAAGTCTCTCAAGCCACGGTTATGTACGTCTGTGACTTGTGGTCGTGTATGTTCCTGGCTTTATGTGTTTCAGTGTTAAGTGTCATAGGCACGGGCGTGAAATCCACAAAGGCATGCTATGCTATTATATAGAGTCATATTCGCTTGTGTTTGTGTTCCGGATGATTCCGTCGACTCATTCAGATGAAGAGGTACGGATGAGAAGCCCATGGAGGCAAACTTTAGTATTACGCAGGGTCATGTTCATGCATTTATTGCACAAAACCGAACAGAATTGGATTCTGATATGAACACTCACTATTTAGTTTGTGATGCAATGAATGGCGGATTCGAGAGACACTGTTTTTGAAAGCACAGGGGTGAAGTCTCTACAGTCACGGTTCTGTACCAAGTAGCGACATGTCTTGTGTACTCATGAAGGCATGGTCATGGATTTCCGTGTTACAGTGTTTCGAGTCGCAAGCACAGTCGCGAAGCCCACAAAGGCATCGTCTCATATTATGTAGAGTCACGTTCGTGTGTCTTTGTGTTCCAAATTATTCCTTGACTCTTTAGCAAAGAGAGGCAAGGGCGTGAAGCCCATGGAGACATGGTTTTGTCTTACCCAGAGTCACGACTATGCGCTTATTACGGAAACCTAACGGATTTGGATTCAGATGTCAACACTTTCTGTTTATTGCGCGAGACACATAACAGTCGATTCGAGAGATAGAAAGTGTTGAAAGGACATATGTTATGAACCTGAAGCTAGAATCATACGTTATGAAGAAATAGATTGAGGAACTTTGTGCCTGATTGTCGTATCTGAAGCTATTAAGCAGTGGACTAAAGGTTTCTTATTTTGTCTTGCGCTACCTCGTTGTCAGTAACTTTGATAACAAACGTGTTTTGGTTTCGTGGGTCACATTCATTCTAAGTTTACGGGTACAGATGTGAACATTAACGTGATGACTGATTCGAGAGGGGCTATTTTTAAAATCACATGCATGAAGTCTCTGCAGCGAAGGTTCTTGTGCACACATGAAGGCGTGGACATTCCTACCTTTCTTTGTTTCAGTGATTCGGGTCACAGGGACGGGCATGAAGCGCTCAAAGGCATAGTCGGTGGTATTACATAGATTCATGCTAGCCCGTGACTCTATCAGACAGAGATGCACGGGCGTTTAGCCCACAGAGCTGAACCTTTGTCTTACGCACAGCCACGGGCGTTTAGCCCACAGAGCTGAACCTTTGTCTTACGCACAGCCACGGGCGTTTACTCTATGAGGCTCGGTATGGCCTATGTGAGGGATGCTGTTTTTAAAATCTTATTTCCTTGTATTTAAAAGCATGGACATGAACTCCCTACGAACACGGTTCTGTATTGAGTTGCATCACACTTCTTTCTTGATGTTAAATATATTATCCGATATAAACGGCGTGGACGTTCGTGGCTGTCTGTATTTCATTGTTTCACAGTGAAGCACGGGCACAGTAATTTGCGAAGCTAGCGACGGCACGCTTTTAAACAAAGCACAAGCACAGTGGTTCCATGACAAGCACGTCTCGATTTCCAGAAACAGCACTGTCATGGTTCTACAAGATGCTATGTTCTAGGCTGTGCAACCTGTTTCCACCCAAACGTTCACCATAGGGTCATGGACTACACAGAGGAAGTATCGTGCA
The DNA here is from genome assembly GCF_018294505.1 of Triticum aestivum. Lineage (NCBI taxonomy): Eukaryota > Viridiplantae > Streptophyta > Magnoliopsida > Poales > Poaceae > Triticum > Triticum aestivum. Next base: position 61,175,875 of record NC_057795.1, on the reverse strand, counting down.
GTTATAACAGATGCACAGTCTTACAGGTACAAGAGGGACGAGGAGGCATGTTGATTAACATCATCAGAAATGAAACAGATTATACATGCGCACGCATATAGAGAGATGCATAAAAAGTGGACTACAAGAGATAAACTAAGTTGGTAATAGTAAACGGTCGATGGTATTAGTTAATAATGGAACTTATCGACAGGCATACAATATTAGACTCAAACTTATAGTAGAGCACACACTGTAAATAGAAGTCCTGATCATGACAGATCGACTGGGTCACTGAAAACTCAAAAGTAGTAGGAGTAGTAGCTAGCATAAATATATAGAACTTGCCTCCAAGCATGTGGGATGTCGCTTGCAGCAAATGAACGGAGAGCCAAGGCAAGGACCTAATCAAGGCACCTGGGCTTGTGCCCTTGATGGTCCAGAGGTTGGACGGGAAGTGGGGGCAGCGTCGGCGAGGTGGATGTGCTCCTGCATGGGCTTCACCAAAGTCTTCCTATGGTCGAAGTAGGCCGCCATGGTCCTCTCACGGACGGCGCTGCAGGTGTCCTTGTAAACAATCTGTCCATAGATCTGGCTGAACTTGTCGATGTCATCATGCATGATGAGGCGCTGCGCGGGAAGAGCAACCTCCAGGTGGTCCTCCGGCAGCGTGCCGACCGGGAGCTACAGGGCCATCAACGCGCGGAAGAGATTGTTCCCAAGGAGATCGGCAAGCCAGGTGACGGAAGCCGAGGCGTATGCTCGGCCTTTATGGAGGCGACACATGGAATGGACGCGAGCAGTCAGGTCCTTCACCTTGCTGTTGGCAAAGCTGAACTTGTGGATGAAGTCTTCCAGTGCACCCTTGAGCCAGGCGGCGAAGCTGGCGTCGAAGAAGGACACACCGTGGCGGACATGAGCAGCCCCTGGAGGCACCCCAGTGCGTTTGTCTGCGGGTTGCTCTCCCTGACCACCTCGATAAGACGTACGATGGTCACCTGAATCGCCTCCATGGCCGATTTCTCACCGTCTCGCTCTTGCTCTGATGGCCAGGTAGTTGGATCGGAGTAGAAGATGATGGAGGGTGAGCCATGGTGAGAGAGTTGCGTGCTTTATACGGGAGGGTGTCGCTAGCTGCTAATTTGTGAAGCTAGCGACGACACGCTTTTAAACAAAGCACAAGCACATTGGTTCCACGACAAGCACGTCTCGATTTACAGAAACAACACTGTCGTGGTTCTACAAGACGCACAGTATGTTTCCACCCAAACAATCACCACAAAGTCACGGACATACACAAGGTAAGTGTCGTGCAGCGATAACAGACGCACAGCTTTACAGGCACAAGAGGCACAAGGGCATCTGTAATGTAAAATATTTTAGCTAACGAGTTATTTGGGGAAGGCAGGGCCATCACATCACACGTGACTGCGTGTTCTAGATGATTTTATTCGCTCTCTCTATTCAGACAACCTTACAGACAGTGCATAAAGTACAAGCTGGAAATCCAAACTGGAAAACACGCAACAACACCTATCTGTGACAGCCAGATAACCATTTTCAACATTCACAAGTCAATGGATCCAGCAAATCCATGATTGGACACTGGTTTGTCCAGATGAGTACTTTTAAATCCAAGTTCATATGCCTACAATACCCTGACAATATAAGACGAGCACGTCTAGAAGCCTTGTTGCCCCATTGAAGCACCTCTTCTTGACGTTTATAAAATCCTTCAGTGATGTTGTCTGGGGGGGAGAGAAACTTAAGCCTCATAGTCTCTAACTCATTTGCATTCAGAATAAAGAACGTTGCAAATTCAATGTTTTTCTTGTAGTGTACATATTTTTCCAGCATTACTGTCTTCAGACGAATGCCATGTTGTTTCAGAAACACCCGGTGCTTGTGGTGCCACTTGTTTGTTATACCTTCCTCACGGCAGACTCCTCCCTGCAAATGCATGAAGAGTGAGAATACTTGAGGACTACAAGGGGAAAGAGAGGCCTCCAATATAGTACAGTATCAATTGTTTGTGCTTTCAATGTGTCTGGAAATCATTTTACCTCGATAAACAAGTTCTCTAGGCTAGGAAAGCATCTCATCAAGGCAACAACCTTGTTCAGATTTAATGACATGTGGATAAGCAGGGTCTTCACAGATTGAACCGCCATTGATAGGATGACTACAGACAAAGCCTGCACCAAGCACATATCATAAACAATCTTGGGCATGAAACTTGGGCAGTGGAACGAATACATCTAAAGAAAATACCGCAAAGGGTGAGTACCTCGATAACTGTAGAGCCAAAAAAATCTTGGATTTAGGAAATCCTTCGTAAAAATTGCCCAGACACTCGAGTTTAGGTGTAGACAAGACAGTTATCTACAACTGTCAACTCTGAATATCATAAATCAGTCGTTTAAGTGAGGGTGCATCCTCAACAACGAGTTCACCATTGTCACAAAGGATACAGATGAGTTCAACTTTGGCTGAGTTTATTCTGATGCAGTGGTCCAGGTTATTGCAAACAAGCAGGTGCCACTCGAGGGAAGGGCAACCATGGTTGATTATGCTTTGTAGTGAGACATCTGATATATCAACCTCCAAAAACGAAAGCCTCTTAAGTAGTGGAAGTTTGAACGACTATGCATACTCATCAGGTATATGGAAAAGAGCAAATGTGACGGTGTGCAGCGAGGAGGAAAACAGTAGCATGGAACTCGGTGGCGAGGCGGCGGACGAAGAGAATTCGTGTGATAGTGTGATGGTTTTTACCACGAAATGTGGGAACATGTAGTAGAACTCGAGAACCTGCAGATTCTTCAGCCTTGGGGATCAAAGCCAGGCATCGACTATAGAGGGTCTGCAGTGGAGGTAGCACGCGGGAATGCAGAGGCAGTGAACTACGCCCCCATGAATGGAGAGGATAGCTTCCGGAAGGCACGAACAAACAACGTCAGGTTGAAAACTACACCGAGTTCCACATCTAATGCGAATGACATCCTTACTGGGGAGCATAGACAGTATGTCAATATGAATTGTTTCTAGGGGCTTAAAAAGACGACCGACAGGGATCTCACTGCAGTCGAGATTGAGAGGAGTGGTGCGCCATAAAGGACGCCACCGACGTGCGAGGATTTGAGTGCGAACGCCTTCCTTAGTGGACATACGGGAGATGATCTCACCAAGGACACCGTCCATGAGGTTGCTGATGCGGTCCGGACGACACTGCTCTTCTTGATCCTCGGATCCAGTAGGCGCACCCTCGACGCTTCCAACCGCTACCGCCAAACCACCAGATGAAGGCGTCGCCGGTGGCGTGAGCCTCGCCCTCTTGGTGCTCGGGGCACCGGAGTAGATCTCCATCTCCGTCTCCATTGTTGGAATCGCGCCGCCTCCGAGCGTCGCTATATGTGGCGTGGATCTAGACAGATGATGGATCTGGAGAAATGGACTACAGCCTGTCAATCCACGAAACGACTTAAATACCCACGATGGGGAGCGGAGGGGTCCAGATTAATTACTTTTTTCTTTTTTCTTTTAAAGATACGAAATGCACTGTTCCACACGCAGACCAGGCACGGGCGTGCCCCTCGGTGCTTTAATTATTTACGGCACACATTCGATAGAAGAATCTGTTCGACGACGGAAGCACGGTGTACTCGGTAGGAAAGACAGGCACGCATGTGACGCCCACGAAGGCATGGGCTAGCACTCTCTACAGCCACGGTTATGTACATTTCTGACTCTCTGTGTTTCAGTCATTAGGGTCACAGGCACATGCGTCAAATCAACAAAGGCATTGTGTGGTATTATATAGAGTCATGTTTGCTTGTTTTTGTGTTCCGAATGATTCAGTCGACTCGTTTAGACGGAGAGGCACGGATGAGAAGCCCATGGAGGCATACTTTAGTATTAGGCAGGGTCACAATCATGTGTTTATTATGCATGGTCGATGGCATTACATAGAGTCATGCTCGCATGTGAGACTCGACCGGACGGAGATGCACGGGCATCTAGCACACGGAACTGGACCTTTGTCTTACGCACACCCATGGGCATTTACTCTGTGAGGCACAGAATTGCCTATATGAGAGACGTTGTTTTTTAAAGCTTATTTCCTTGTATTTAAAAGCACAAACCTGAAGTCCATACAGACACGGTTCAGTACCGAGTTGCGTCACGCTTCTTTCTTGATAAAGGCGTCGACGCTCGTGGCTATCTGTGTTTCAGTGTCAAGGGTCACAAGCACGGGCATACAGCCCTCAAAGGCATGGCGTGCTATTATATAGAGTCACGCAAAAAGGTTTTCTGACTTGTTTTCGAATGAGTCGGTGGGCTCGGTCAAAAGGAGAGGCATGGACGTCAAGCCCGCGTAGGCATAGTCTGTTCTTACTCGGAGTCACGTTTGTGCGTTTATTACGGAAACCTAATAGAATCGGGTGACTGTCCTTGTTACAATTTTTTTGGTTGTAAGATTTTACCTCAAATGCACGAAGGAGACTTCATATGTTTAGCAGCGTCACTGTCCTTTACGCATGAAGATGACTTTATGTGTGTCAGTGTTTCAGGTCACAGGCACGGTTGTCAAGCCCACAAACGCATGACCTGTAATTATCCAGAGTCACCTTCGTGTCTCTTTGTGTTCTAAATGCATCCGTTGACTATATTACCAGGACAGGCACGGTCAGGACACCGAGGGAGGCATGCTTGTGTTTAACGTAGAGCCACGTTCGTGCACTGATTGCGGAAACCCAATGTTTCGACGGGCGTCTCCACCTATTCGGGTGTGAACGCCACGTGGCGCCGCCACAGAAACCCAAGGGTCCGACGGTTGTATCCTCCGGTGACGCCGGTCTGGCTCATCGCCCGAGGCCAGGCTCTGGCTATTTAAGGCAGATGAACGGAGTCTCAAAACCCTAGCCACACACTCTTCCCCCATCTGCCCGCTGCCAGGCCATCCATTCCTCTTGTTGATCTCTATCCTCACCCTCTCCGCCATGGCTGGTTAGGAGGAGACTACTGCGGAACCCATTGTCCAGACACTGCAGAAGATCCAGGCTGGCGAGGGTTCCTCATCTGTAAGTTCACTCTGCTTCCACTTCATTCGTTTTTCCTTTCCTTCGGCTACTTGATTTGGTTGTGAAACATGAATAAGCCAGCCGGAGTCTCGAAACCTTAGCCACATCCCCTTCGTCCTTTTGTCCGCCTCCAGGTCATCCAGTCATCTTTCTATTCTCTATCCTGACACTCTCAGCCACTGTTGTGCAGAAGGAGACTACTCCAGAGCGCTGTGTCCAGTCGCAGCAGGAGAACTCGGCTGGCGAGGGTTTCTCATCTGTAAGTTCGCTCTGCTTCGGCTTCATTAGTTTTTTCTTTCTTTCGGCTACTTGATTTAGTTGTGAAACATGGATCATTGTGGTGAGCTTCATCCTAATGTTTGATGAGGGTGCCTCCTGCCATCAATCTGACACCTTCTCCTTTGACCAGCTAAAGAACCCGTTCAATATTGTGGAAGACTTCGTGAAGATATCCACGAAAGTGGACGATGACAACAAAGCCATCATTGCACGTCTTATTGATGAGAAGGCGCAGCTCAAACTTCAGCTCTCTAAGTTGAAGCTGGAATCATACATTATGAAGAAACAGATCGAGGAACTTCGCACCGAGCAACCAAAAAAGAAGTCTCGCCGGACTAAGTAGACAGCATCGACCCTGATCCTCGTATCTGAAGCTATCACTAGTGCAGAACCGGGCAATAGCACTAGTTCGTAAGGCCCTTTAGTACCGGTTCAGTACGAACCGATGCTAAAGGGAAACCACGTGGCATGAGCCAGCTCCAGGGGCCTGGAGCCCTTTAGTACCGGTTGCTAAGACCAACCGGTACTATAAGGTTTGGGGTTTTTTTAGTTTTATGATTTCTTTTTCATTTAATTTTGTGTTTCCATTGTAATTCTTTTTTGTTTGCTGGTATTTTACGATACTACACATTGTACACATTATGCATATATATATATATATATATATATATATATATATATATAGAATTTCTAGTAGAACCAATCATGCATATATATATCATCAATGTCTCACAAAACCATCATATTAATTAATTCACACATACACACATGTATAGCTATATACAATTTCTCCTACATATGCATGTTGCCTTCGGAGCCAGTGGCATTAGCCTAATTGGTGCCTTCGGAGCACGATGACAATTGGAAGTGGTTTTCATGGGGGCGGTAGCGGGTAATAGTATTCTCCCTTCGGATTTATGACCTGGTCGAGCAAAAATCCCGCTATTTCCTCTTGAAGTGCTTCTACGCGCTCCGTTTCTAGGAGCTTCGCCCGCACCTCTCTGAACTGTTAAGAAGGAGATCAATATGCATGTGTATTAGTTGTGTGACTAGATATCGATAATGGTGTAAAAATTATGAATAGTGTTTTGACAAGCGTACCCATTCCTGTCTTTGAGATCTGCTCCTTTCGGACGCCATCATGCGAATGTTCTCGCAAATGCAGAATGCACACATATCAGTCCCCTACGCCTGCTTCAGGGCCTTTACGAGAATGGAATTTGATCAGATAATAATTAATCAAGCATGATAATTAAAGAGATGGCAGCTAGCTAGCTAGCTAGTACTACTTAATTACTTACCTTGGGTCTTCCCAATTTAAGCTTTTCTTTCCATTCGCCTTCCGTGACGCTGATGAACCTTGCCCAAGCCCTGCCCGCCGACAAAGAAAATGAATAAAGGGGTTATTAAATAGTTCATATCATGAAATGACGAACTAAATAGGCCGAGATATATAGTTAATAATGATTGAAATTACCTGCTGACTATCCCAAACAAGATGTTATAGTCAGTTTTTTCTTTGAGTAGTGAGTCCAGTATTTCAACTGTTCCGGCGTCAACTTTAATGATACACAAGACCCAGTGAAATCTGCATGCACACACGTTTGCATGTCTTAATTAAGCGGGCATATGTAAGCAAAAACATGTAGCTAGCTAGTAGGCAAAAACAGAGAATTTGTAGTACAAGACAGTGTGACTCACTGGAAGTTGTAAGGAAGTAGTATATCTTCATTGTATTTGAGGCGCTTCAAGAACTCTAGCATGCTGTCCTCTACGGCCTTTTGATGACGTGCATCTATTTTCCATGTGTATTCATTAACGGTGTTTGGGTCAATGAACCCAATGCCATAGCGTCCACCTTTTCTCATTTCATACATCTTCATCCTGCATATAATACCACAGAAAAGAATATAGTGAGGATAATTACAGGTAATGATTGATCAAAAGGATCACTACAGCTAGCTTGAGACTTAAATTACAGAAAGAAATCACTTACAGACAATAGTAACTGACGATAGATTTGTCGAGTGCGTCTTGATTGTATAACTGAAACAGTTCAGAATACTCAACGGACACAGCTTTCTCATGGTAGTAATGCCCCTCCTTGACATTCACCATGAGGGACAATCGATCGGAAACCTTCGTAATGTTCATGTACCATTGATGCAATTCATACATTCTCATGGGGAGGTTCTTGACCTTGTCTGGCTCGACCAAAGGTTGGCCCCGGACATATTTCCGTTTTATTTCATCCTCTCTAAGCATAGGCATGGGCTCGATCTCGAGGAGTTGTCCAACAGTGATTTTGAGAACTTCAGCCTGCATTATATGGTCCTCCGTTATTACCACATTGCCCACCTCAGGAACGTAAACTGTTTGCCCACAATAATATTGGGCGCGCGTACAGTCACGTGTTGTTGGCACAACAAGCGAGGGGATCGATTGCGCCGCCTGTTCTCCCAGCTGGGGAATGGTTTTCCCGCATTTTTTGACAGCTGCTTCTTGTTTGCTCGATCCCGAGCTCGCCTCCTTACGTAGACGTGCTCGATTTAACTTCCTGATGTGGCGCTCATAGCATGTGTCAACATGCTTGGGAGCTGGTGGTTGAGCCATATGAATGAAGTGGTCAATCGTTTCCTCAGGCACTTTCTCCCTTGGCAGCGTTGGCGGTTTCGGTGCAAAATGGGCTTCCACCTCGGACTTTGATATGGCTGCGATTTCCTCCTCGGACCTGTCATAAGCCCTCTGCAGAAGAGGCATGAGGCTTGGACCATATTTATATCGCTTGCCTCCGCCTGTACTTCCTGTACTGCCTCGACTCGTACTGCTACGCACCATAGCTGCGGGGTGTCTCTTCTGCGATTGCTGAGGCGGCGGAGACGGCTGACGGGGCTGAGTTGGACGAGGAGGAGTGGCCGCCTGAAGCTGTGCCGGACTTGGAGGAGGAGTGGCCTGAGGTTGTGCCGGACTTGGAGGAGGAGTGGACGTCTGACGCTGTGGCGGACTTGGAGGAGGAGGAGTGGCCTGACACTTTGCCGGACTTGGAGGAGGAGTGGCCTGACACTTTGCCGGACTTGGTGGACTTGCAGGAGCAGGAGACTGCTGACTCGGTGGCGGACTTCGACGAGGAGTCGACTGACGCGGTGTCGGTGGCCTTCGAAAGATGATGCAATCCTTTTCCCATAGGATGATACGATGGTTGGCGTCTCCGAGAAAGCGCTCGTCGTCACCTCCAGGAATGTCAAGCTCTAGCTCCGAATATGGGTCCACCACCTCATCAACCAAGACACGAGCATAGCCCGCTGGAATCGGGTTGCAATGGAAGGTTGCCTCGGGGGGATTTGTAAAAGCAACGACGTCCGCCACCTTCATGGATATGTTCTTCATTTTGACGTGTAGCTCGCAGCTAGTGTTCTCCGTGATGTCATCCACGGGGTATCTACCCAGCATTGCCTCGTCCGGGGCGGAACCCACGCTGCTTCTCGGCATGGATGGGGCACTGCTATCCAATGCTGGATCATTCGCTAGCTGCTGCAGTTGCTGAGACCCCCTTTGCTGGGTAAGTGAGTCGATCTGCTCCTGCTGCCACTGGAATTTGACTACCAATTCCGCTTGACTTGCTTCTAGGCCTTGAAGGCGTTCATAGTCCCGCTTCCTCTGCTCCTCCTCCATGTTGCTCTTCTTCTCCTCCGCAATCTTCTTTCTCGCACGGGTTCTGTAGTTGGTGTTCCAGTCTGAAAACCCCTCATACCATGGAATAGCGCCCTTGCCTCATGTTCTTCCCAGGTGTTCAGGATTTCCCAGGGCACGCGTAAGCTCGTCGTTCTCTCTGTTGGGCTAGAACACCCCCGATCGTGCCTCTTCTATTGCAACAAGTATCGCATCATCGGCTCCCTTCAGACTTGCCCTCATCGAAACATTGCCTGTCTTCGGGTCCAACTCCCCCCCATGCGCATAGAACCAAGTCCTGACCCTCGGGGGCTAGCTCTTAGTAACCGGAGTGGCACCTGCATCCTCCATCTCTTTCTCAGACTTATCCCACTTAGGCATTGCCACCGCATAGCCACCTGGCCCCAGCTTATGGAACTTATCCTTTTTTCGGCATTCTTCTTGTTTATTCTCGACCGTTCCTTAGCTAATTCCGAATCCTTGAATTTCACGAAATCGTCCCAATGAGCACGTTGGTTCTCTAGTGTTCCCTCGAATACTGGAGTCTTCCTTCCTCCCTTGACGTACTTGTCCCATTCACGATTCTTGTGGTTCTTGAATGCAACCGCCATCTTCCTAAGAGCAGCGTCCTTGACTTTCTGCACATCTGCTTCTGTGAAATGATCTAGTAGGGTGAAATGTTCCATGAGAGTATCCCAAAGCAGATCTTTTTGATTCTTGTCGACAAAAGTAACATCTGGACGTGGAGCAGCGTCCTCTTTGCCTTTTTGTCTTTTGTCTTTTGCTGGCTCTCTCCATTCTTGAAGGGAGATCGAGAGTTGGTCCTTCACAAAAACTCCGCACTAACGAATGAACTTGTCCGCAATCTTCTTAGGCTCTAATGGTTCGCCATTAGGTCTGACTGCCTCGATATTGTACTTTACGCCCTCCTTCAACTTTTTGTTCGGGCCTTGTTTCGTCCTTTTGCCTGAAGATTTGCTCGATCCGGATGGCTGAAAGAACAAAGATCGATTCGTTAATATATCTTCAAGTCATTTAAAACATGTGATGATCACCAGATACCTGCTTATATAAATATATATACCTCGCCGGTCTTTGTTGTTTCAGGATCAACATGTTCTTCGTCATCGTCATAATCGTAGTTCATGACTTCATCAATTCGGTCGTCGCGATCGAATATCATATCACCCTCTCTGGTGTTGTTTAGAAATTCGGAGCCGTCATAATCTTCTTCATTCTGATCATCATCTGGCCCGCGTATCATATCGAACATGGTCTGTTCTCCCTCTCTATCGGTATTGTCTGCCATAGCTTTATTTAACTAATTCAAAAGAAATATAAAACAATTTAGTATTCAAATTACATCGTCTCAAATAATAGATATAATCTCGAATACTTCGTCTAGAATAATAGATATAATCTCGAATACATCGTCTCGAATAATATATAATATTGAATAGTACATCACTAGCTAGCTAATTAAAGATCGAATACTACAGAAGAATCTAGGACACTCGCGGTTCCTGCGGCGCGGGCGGTGGACACCCAAAGAGAAGGAACCCTCACAGGATCATAGCTGAAGTGAGATCCCCGAAGATACTGCCAGGTATTGGAGAACCTGCCGCCCTCTAACGCAACCATGTAGCGATGGACATGCTCTTCCTCCTCCCTGACACGGCGACGTACCACCTCCAGCGGGGCCGGGTCCCTCCGCACCGAAAATGGCCCACGCGAACGCCACCAAACGAGATCAGGGTCGACGACGGGACCCGGGGCCGGGTTCCTCATCAAGCGGCGTGCCCCTCAAAGCAGCACCTCCCAGTGCCAGCCCGGCGGAGCCCAGTCCCGGATATGGGTCGGCTGGACGTCGTCGCGGACGGGTCGACGGTGAGGATGCGGGCCGGGCATCGTCGAGAACAAATACTAGCTATATGCCCGCAAAAAGTAATTTTTTTTTAATGATTGGATTTTGATAACTAAAATTTCTAACATTTCTACTATTTCAAAAATCTATATACTATTTCATACTAATTAAGCATCTAACACTAAAAACAGAAAACACAACTTCTATACATCCATTAAAAACTGAAAAACAACATTACATAAAAAATTTCCATACTAATTAAACACTAATTATATACTAATAATAATAATCTAAATTATATACTAATTAAACATAAAAAAATCCATACTAATTAAACACTAATTTCCATATAAAAAATTTTGATAACTAAAACAATAATAATCTAAATAATCTAAACTAATTAAACATACAAAATACGTATATACTAATATATACATGCATTAATTCATACATATGTGTGTGTGTGTGTTCCGTATAAAAAAATTTGATAACTAAAACAACAATAATCTTAATAATCTAAATTATATACTAATTCATGCTTGTGTGTGTGTTTTGATAACTAAAACAATAATAATCTAAATAATCTAAATTATATACTAATTCTTGTGCTTGTGTGTGTGTGTGTGCTCGGGGCCGGGAGGGGTGGCGCCCATGGTGGTCGCCGGGGGCGAGGGAGAGAGGTTAGAGGGGGAGAGCTGACAGCGGGGCGACGGCGACGGCGAGGCGACGGCGGCGACGGGGACGGGGGCGGCGACGGGGACGGGGGGCGGCGACCGAGACGAGGGCGGCGACGGGGTCGGGGGCGGCGACAGGGGACGGGGGCGGGCCCGGGGCGGCGACAGAGACGACGGCGGCGACGGGGACGGGGGCTGCGACGGAGACGGGGGCGGCGACGGGGACGGGGGCGGCGATGGGGACGGGGGCGGCGACGGCGACGGAGACGACGGAAACAGAGGATGAATGAAAATTTCGTAAGTCAAGTATATATAGAAGGCACCTTTAGTACCGGTTGGAGCCACCAACCGGTACTAAAGGCCTGTTTTGGCCAGGCCAAGCGGCGGGAAGTGACACCCTTTAGTACCGGGTGGTGGCACAAACCGGTACTAAAGGACCTCCCTTTAGTACCGGTTTGTGCCACGACCCGGTACTAAAGGGGTCGCGCTGCCACCCCAAAGTTTAGTCCCACCTCGCCGGGCGAAGGGCAGCCGCACTGGTTTATAAACCCAGCCACGGCTACCACTTCGAACTCCTCTATATAGCTAGCAGGCTTGTGGGCCTAAACTCTGCGCGCTGCCCTGTGAGACTGCTGGGCCTTTAAGGACTGTAATTACACACCTGTGGCCTATCAGGCCCACAGGGCAGCGCCCCATTTTTTTTTATAGTTTTTTTCTTTTCTGCTTTATTTTCTTCTATTTATTTTTGCGTAGTTTTTTGTATAGTTTTTTCTTTTCTGTTATATTTATTTTCTTCTATTTATTTGTGAGTAGTTTTTCATCTAGTTTGCCAAAATTCAACATTTTCAGAGTTCATTTTGTAGTGGTTTTCAATTTCACGGTCATTTTGTAAACGATTGAAAAATAGAAAATATTTTTTTTCTTTTCTGCTTTATTTTTTCTTCTATTTATTTCTGAGTAGTTTTTTCTTTTCTGCTATATTTATTTTCTTCTATTTATTTTTGAGTAGTTTTTTTATATAGTTTTTTTCTTTTCAGCTATAGTTTTTCTTTCTTTTCTGCTATTTTTTCTGTTAGTGCCCGTAGTTTTCAAATTTGAATAGTTTAAATTTTGAACTATTTGAAATTAGTGTGAATTTGTTTGCACATAAAATTTCTTCGTGTTTCAAATGCCAAAACACATAACTACCCTAACTATTACTGAGATTCCCCTCTCGGTGCGAAACACAGAAGAAAGTGATGATAGCTAGTGAAGCCGATCACATCCCAGATCTTTGGGTGTGAAACTTTTTCTTCGCGTGTGTCCCTTTACGCCGTAACCATGGAAAATCTTCATCATTTAACGGGATGCTCGGGTCAATATTCACTGTGAATGGAGCAATTTCACCAAACTTTTCATAATCTTCTGACTTGTCTGTCTTGTCATCCACTCCCATGATGTTTCTCTTCCCAGAAACAACTATATGCCGTTTTGGCTCATCGTACGATGCATTCGCTTCCTTATCTTTTCTTTTTCTTGGCTTGGTAGACATGTCCTTCACATAGAAAACCTGTGCCACATCATTGGCTAGGACGAATGGTTCGTCTGCATACGCAAGATTGTTGAGATCCACTGTTGTCATTCCGTACTGTGGGTCTTCCGTTACCCCGCCTCGTGTCATATTGACCCATTTGCACCGAATCAAAGGGACCTTTAAACCACGTCGATAGTCAAGTTCCCATATGTCCTGTATATAACCATAATATGTTTCCTTTCCCGTCTTGGTTTCTGCATCAAAGCGGACACCACTGTTTTGGTTGGTGCTCTTCTTATCTTGGGCGATCGTGTAAAATGTATTACCATTTATCTCGTACCCTTTGAAAGTCATTATATTCGAAGATGGTAACTGGGACAGCAAGTATAGGTCATCTTCAATAGAGGTGTCATGCATGGTACGTGTCTACAACCAGCTGGCGAAACTCCTGGTTTGTTCACGTGTAATCCAGTCATCAGACCGCTCCGGGTGTTTGGAGCATAGCAAATTCTTGTGTTCATCCATATACGGAGCCACCAAGGCGGAATTCTGTAGAACTGTGTAGTGTGCTTCAGTGAGAGAATGTCCATCCATACATATTATTTGTTCCCCTCCTAGCATGCCTTTTCCATCCAGTCTGCCCTTATGCCGCGATTTAGGAACACCAATCGGCTTAAGGTCAGGAATAAATTCAATACAAAACTCAATGACCTCCTCATTTTGATGGCCCTTGGAGATGCTTCATTTTGGGCTAGCACGGTTATGAACATATTTCTTTAAGACTCCCATGAACCTCTCAAAGGGGAACATATTGTGTAGAAATACAGGACCCAAAATGTTAATCTCTTTGCATAGGTGAACTAGGACGTGCATCATGATGTTGAAGAAGGATGGTGGGAACACCAACTCGAAACTGACAAGACATTGCACCAAATCATTCTGTAACCTTGGTATGATTTCTGGATCGATTACCTTCTGAGAGATTGCATTGAGAAATGCACATAGCTTCACAATGGCTAATCGAACGTTTTCTGGTAGAAGCCCCCTCAATGCAACCGGAAGCAGTTGCGTCATAATCACGTGGCAGTCATGAGACTTTAGGTTCTGGAACTTTTTCTCTGCCATGTTTATTATTCCCTTTATATTCGACGAGAAGCGAGACGGTACCTTAATACTGAGCAGGCATTCAAAGAAGATTTCCTTCTCTTCTTTGGTAAGAGCGTAGCTTGCATGACCATGATGTATGTCGTCTTCTCCATGCATACGTTACTGGTCCTCCTGTGCCTCAGGTGTATCTTTTGTCTTCCCATACACGCCCAAGAAGCCAAGAAGGGTCACGCAAAGATTCTTCGCCACGTGCATCACGTCGATTGCGGAGCGGACCTCTAGGTCTTTCCAATATGGCAGGTCCCAAAATATAGGTTTATTCTTCCACATGGGTGCGCGTCCGTCAGCGTCCTTTGGAATAGGTTGTCCGCCAGGACCCGTTCCAAATATCACCTTAAAATCCTTGTCCATATCATGTACATCAGCACCAGTACGGTGGCGAGGCTTCGTCCGGTGATCCGCCTCACCTTTGAAATGCTTGCCTTTCTTTCTTACGGGATGCCTGCTCGGAAGGAATCAATGATGTCCCAGGTACACATTCTTCTTACAACTATTCAAATATATACTGTCGGTATCATCCAAACAGTGCGTGCATCCGTGGTATCCCTTGTTTGTCTGTCCTGAAAGGTTACTGGGAGCAGGCCAATCATTGATGGTCACGAACAGCAATGCCTTTAGGTCAAATTCTTCCTGTTTGTGCTCATCCCATGCACGTACACCTGTTTCATTCCACAGTTGTAAGAGTTCTTCAACTAATGGCCTTAGGTACACATCAATGTCGTTGCCGGGTTGTTTAGGGCCTTGGATGAGCACTGGCATCATAATGAACTTCCGCTTCATGCACAACCAAGGAGGAAGGTTATACAAACATAGAGTCACAGGCCAGGTGCTATGGTTGCTGCTCTGCTCCCCAATAGGATTAATGCCATCTGCGCTTAGACCAAACCATACGCTCCTTGCGTCATCTGCAAACTCCTTCCCGTACTTTCTTTCGATTTTTCTCCACTGCGACCCGTCAGCGGGTACTCTCAACTTTCCGTCTTTCTTATGGTCTTCTCTGTGCCATCGCATCGCCTTGGCATGCTCTTTGTTTTGGAACAAACGTTTCAACCGTGGTATTATAGGAGAATACCACATCACCTTGGCAGGAATGTTCTTCCTGGGGCGCTCGCCCTCGACATCACCATGCTCATCGCGGCTGATCTTATAGCGCAATGCACCACATACCAGGCAAGCGTTCAAATCCTCGTACTCACCGCGGTAGAGGATGCAATCATTAGGGCATGCATGTATCTTCTGCACCTCTAACCCTAGAGGGCAGACAGCCTTCTTTGCTTTGTACGTAATCTCGGTCAATTCGTTGTCCTTTGGAAGCATATCCTTTATCATTACCAGCAACTTTCCAAATCCCTTGTCAGATACACCATTCTCTGCATTCCATTGCAGAAATTCCAGTGTGGTGCCTAGCTTTTTCTTGTCACCTACGCAATTCGGGTACAACAATTTTTTGTGATCCTCTAACATGCGCTGCAACTTCTTCTTCTCCAAATCACTTGCGCAGTTTCTCTTTGCATTGGCAATGGCCGGACCTAGATCATCAACGGGCTCATCTGATGCCTCTTCTTCAGCTTCTTCCCGCATTGCCGGCTCAGCTTCTTCCCGCATTACCGGCTCAGCTTCTTCCCCCATTGTTGTATCATCGTATTCAGGGAACCCATGGACAGGATAGCTGTCGTCGTCCTCTTCTTCTTCATTGTCTTCCATCATAACCCCTCTTTCTCCGTGCTTGGTCCAAACATTATAGTGGGGCATGAAACCGGACTCAAACAGGTGGACGTGAATGGTTCTTGACGTAGAGTAATTGCGATCATTCTTATAGCCAGCACATGGACAAGGCATAAAACCATCTGCCCGCTTGTTTGCCTCAGCCGCAAGTAGAAAAGTATGCACGCCCTCAACGAACTGGGGAGAGCATCGGTCATCGTACATCCATTGCTGGCTCATCTTCATTACACAACACCGAATAGACCAAATTAATACAAGTTCATACATAAAGTTCATACAACACTTAAATGCAACAAACAAATAACTCTTTAGCTAAAGCATTTAAATGCAACAACAAATGCGATCAAGATCGCAACTAAGGTAACAATTGATCCAACAGCATAATGATACCAAGCCTCACTATCGATGGCATATTTTCTAATCTTTCTAATCTTCAAGCGCATTTTCTCCATCTTGATCTTGTGATCATCGACGACATCGGCAACATGCAACTCCAATTCCATCTTCTCCCCCTCAATTCTTTTCAATTTTTCTTTCAAGTACTCGTTTTCTCTTTCAACTAAATTTAACCTCTCGACAATAGGGTCGGTTGGAATTTCCGGTTCACATACCTCCTAGATAAAAATATCTATGTCAACTTGATGGGCATAATTATTTGTCATAAACACGAAATGCAACAAATAGTTTTAAAAGAGAATATACCACATCTGAATCATAACAAGGACGAGGGCCGACGGGGACGGATATCAAAACCATGGCACTATGTATAACAAACAACGTACGGGTAAGATAATTATTATACGAGTAACTATATATCCAAATCACACAAACATCATTTTTTTATATAAAATTTCATGAACAAGAGGCTCACCACAACGTGGTGCCGGCGACGGGACGGTGCGGGCGATCGATGGTGGTTACGATGGAGATTTAGAAGGCACTAAGTAAACCACACCTACATATGCAAACTAAGTGTTATTTTGACCTCAAATTCCATATAAATCAAATACTACCACATATAATTCCTCCAAAATTACTAAAACCCACAATTAATAACTATATAAACCAATGCAAGAGCTAATCTAGCAATGAGAGATGAAAGGACAAAGTTACTAACCTTGGTGATCATTTGAATGGATGAGGGCCTGCAAATCTTGACAAATTTGGGGCAAATTTTGTGATGAACTCGAGAGGAAGAAGGGAAGAACAAAAGAGAGGGAGAGGGGAAAGGGGGAAGAACAGAGTGCGGGTGGACGAAGGATTTATATAGGACGACCTTTAGTACCGGTTCCTGCCACGCACCGGTACTAAAGGTGCTAGAAGGGCCCCACTCTGACAACATCCTGCCACCACTCTCATTAGTACCGGTTCGTGGCACGAACCGGTGTTAAGGGTTTGCCACGAACCGGTACTAAAGATCTCCTCCCGGCTAGCCCTTGGAACCGGCACTAATGGACACATTAGTGCCGGTTCTATTACAAACCGGGACTAATGTGTCTCACATTTGACCCTTTTTCTAGTAGTGTATTAAGGAGTGCAGTAAAAGTTTCTTATTTTGTCTTTCGTTACCTCGTGATGTCAGTAACTTTGATAACAAATGTGTTCTGCTTTCCTGGGTCACGTTCATTCCAAGTTTATGGGTATAGATGTGAGAATTAACGTAATGGCCAGTTCTAGAGACACTATTTTTAAAAGCACGGACGTGGAATCTCTGCAGCCAAAGTTTTTGAACCAACCAGAGTCATGTCTTGTGCACACACGAAGCCGTGGACATTCCTGCCTTTCTTTGTTTCAATGTTTCGGGTCACACGCACGGGCATATTGAGTTGCGTCACGCTTCTTTCTTGATGTTATGTATATTGTTTGATAAAGGCGTCGACATCGTGGCTGTCTGTATTTCAGTGTTAAGAGTCACAGGCACGGGCATAAAACGCTCAAAGGCATGGTCGGTGGTATTACAGGCCTACGGCCATAGTTTGGGGAGGTGGATCTGGAAGAGGCACGACAAGAAGCCAATGGAGGCATACTTTAATATTAGGCAGAATCACGTTCATGCATTTATTGCACAAACCGTACATTTCATTAGCTGCACGGGCTTGAAGTCTCTGCTGCCACGGTTATGTGCGTTTGTGACTTTCTGTATTTCAGTGATAAGGGTTGTAGACACACGCGTCAAATCCACAAAGGGATCGTGTAGTATTATATAGAGTCATGTTCGCCCGTGTCTGTTTTCCGGATGATTCCGTCGACTCATTTAGACGGAGAGGCACGGACGAGAAGCCCATGGAGGCATACTTCAGTATGAGGAAGAGTCACTTTCGAGCGTTTACTGCACAAACCGAACATGAGATAGACACTTAGGTTCTTCACTGCGCATGTACAAAAAACACAAGAGCTTAACATAGGAGGAGGAGAAGATCTCAGAAAAAAATCGAGGATGAGGCACAGTGCAAGGACATAATTGCAGATGTCACCACTGGCGCGTGGTTTTAAAAGCACGGGCTCACTCTCTGTAGCCACGGTTATGTACGCTTGCAACTCTCCGTGTTTCAGTCATTAGGTTCACATGCAGGCGTCAAATCCACAAAGGCATCGTGTGGTATTATATAGAGTCATGTTCGGTTGTGTTTGTGTTCCGACGGATTCAGTCGACTCGTTCAGACGGAGAGGCACGGACGAGAAGCCCATGGAGGCATACTTTAGTATTAGGCAGGGTCACAATCATGCGTTTATTTCGCATGGTCGATTGTATTACATAGAGTCATGCTGGCCTGTGAGACTCGACCAGGCGGTGATGCACGGGCGTCTAGCCCACAGAATTGAACATTTGTCTTACGCACAGCCACGGGCGTTTACTTTGTGAGTCATGGAATTGCCTATATGAGAGACACTGTTTTTAAAGCTTATTTCCTTGTATTTAAAAGCACAGACGTGAAGTCCATACAGACACGGTTCAGTACCGAGTTGCGTCACGCTTCTTTCTTGATAAAGGCGTCGATGTTCGTGGCTATATCTGTTTCAGTGTCAAGCATCACAACAACAGGCATACAACCCTCAAAGGCATGGCGTGCTAGTATATAGAGTCACGCTCAAAGGTTTTCTGATTGTATGCCGAATGAGTCAGTGGACTCGGTCAAAAGCAGAGGCACGGAGGCATGGTTTGTTCTTACCCAGAGTCATGTTAGTGTCGCCGCTATTGCGGTGTGAACGCCACATGCCACTGCTACAGAAACCCAATGGTCCGATGGGCATCTCCTCCGGTGGCGTCGGTCTGGCTCGTCACCTGGTCCGACGGGCGTCTCCTCCGGTGGCGTTGGTCTGGCTCGTCACCTGAGGCCAGGCTCCGGCTATTTAAGGCGAACCGACGGGGTCTCGAAACCCTAGCCACACCCTCTTTCTTGGACTGTCCAGATCCACGCCAGATAAACCGGCGCTCGTAGGCCGCGCGATCCCAACAATGGAGACGGAGATGGAGGTTCACTCCGGTGCCCCCAGCACCAAGAGGGCGAGGCTCGCGCCACCGGTGATGCCTTCATCTGGTGGTTTGGCGGTAGCGGTTGGAAATGGAGAGGGTGCGCCTACTGGATCCGAGAATCAAGAAGAGCAGTCTGGTCTGGACCGCATCACCAACCTCCCAGACGGTGTCCTCGGTGAGATCATCTCCCGTCTGTCCACTAAGGAAGGCGTTCGTACTCATATCATCGCACGTCGTTGGCGCCCTGTTTGGCGCTCCGCTCCTATGAATCGGGACTGCCGTGAGATCCCTGTCCCATGTCTTTTTAACCCTCTAGATCAAGTACATTTCGAGTTGGTCACCGCGTACTCCGCCACACTAAAGGAACTCATCCGCGTAACATACACTGGAACTTTCTCTAGAGGAGAACATGTCGGTGAAGATAAGTCGTATGATGATTCGTACCTTCCAGAGACCATCCTCTCCAGCTGTCAGAGCGCAGTTCACCGCCTCTGCATTCCGGCGTCCTACCTCCACTCCAGGCACTCCACAGTCGACGCCTTGCTTCGATCCCCAAGACTGAACAATCTCCAGGTGCTCGAGTTTTACTACCTGTTCCCACCATGCTTGAGACAACATGACATAGGACCATTCTCATGCCCTTCGCTCATGCCATCACCACCAGCATTAAACCCTCAGATTTCCTCCTCTCTCCAAACCATCGCCTTTGCTCTTTGCAAGTTACCAGAAAATTATGTACGGGCGCTTAAACTACCACTGCTCAGGAGACTCTCACTAGTAGATGTTGATGTATCAAACGTCTCACTACAAAGCATCATCAGGTCCACTTCTCCTACACTTGAGCATCTGCTACTTGTTTGGACAGTCAAGCACCATTGCATCAGAATAAACTCACCTAACCTTATAAGCATCGATATTTCTGGTTACTATCAGAAAATTGTTATAGAAGATGCCTCGTCACTTCAACGGTTGCTTTGTGATGGTGATTGCAAGAAGTTGCGGATAGTTATCACCTTTGCACCTAAACTATAGGTCATGGGCAAATTATCTAATATTTTCTGTGAATCCGGCATCACAAATGATCATATAATTATTCAGGTACTGACTTTCAACAATGCTTTCACCTCCATTCATTGGTACAAACAAGTTCCATGCAATTCAACCTTTACTCTACTAATATTATATTTTGTTCTACTTGAAGTGTTTGTCGATGGTCATCACATCCACATCGGTTCATTCTATCAAGACGTTGTCTATCAGCATGGATTATGACCTGCACGCAGTCTTTTCCTTGGTGCAACACTTCCGAAGCTTGGAGAACTTGTATATCGAGGTGATGCTTCGCACACAAATTGTAAACACATACGATGCATGGTGTAGAACTCCATTCAACAAAAAAACGTCACTTACATTTGTATGTAATGGACAAAGCTGTATATAGTCATGTACAAGTATTAGGACAAAACTTAAAAAAAGCTTTTATCACAACAAAGGTTATAGAATTATTCCTTCACTTGCTCTCCCAGCAGAATCACTCTTTATGGAGCTTAACCATTTCAAATCTTCATGTTTATTCAAGAAATAGCCTCTAATGAAGAAAGTCTTGCGAACGACTGTACTCGCAAGCACCATCATGACATTCGTTTGAAGTCACTAACGCTGGAAAGCTATGTTCAATGCGAGAAAAGCATTCGATTTGCGACATTCTTTATTCTCAACGCAACACACCTGCAGACTATGAGAATAAAGTTTCTTCTTCAGGAAGAATTCTACAAACAGCAACAAGACGTGCTTCAGTGGGACAAAAAGGCTTCTAAACATGCTAGCCTTAGGTTGTCGCCAAGTTGCAACCACGGGAACTTGGATCTAAGGCACGCATGCGTTGAGCACCTGGATTTAAAGGATCCATTCACTTGTAAGTGCTAAAAATAGTCTTGTAGTGAGATGTTGCCGCCACTTTCCAGTTTGGAATTTACGTAGGTGTGGTGAAACAATGCCCGCACTTTTTTGCTCAATCTATAACCTTGCCAACAACGAACACGGTATTTCGGTCTATGGCTAAGCGGTCTTTTGCTTATGCCAACATTTCATTAGCTAAACAGGCTTCAAGTCTCTTGCACCCACGGCTATGTACGTTTGTGACTATCTGTGTTTCAGTGATAAGGGTCACGGGCACGGGCGTCACACCAGCAAAGGCATCATGAGTCATGTTCGCTTGTGTCTCTTTCCAGAATGATTCTGTCGACTCGTTTACACGGAGAGGCACGGACGAGAAGCCCATAGAGGCATACTTTAGTATTAGGCAGAGTCGCGTTCATGCGTTTATTGCGCAAGCAGCACATTTCATTAGCTAGACGGACTTCAACTCTCTGCAGACATGGCTATGTACGTTTGTGACTTTCTGTATTTCAGTGATAAGGGTCACAGGCACGGGCATCAAATCCACAAAGGCATCATGTGGTATTATATAGAGTCATGTTAGCTTGTGCTTGTGTTTGTGGTCCGGATGATTAAGTGAACCACAGTTTGTAAGCAAACACACAGACGATCATGCCTGTCACACGGGCACGACCATGGCAAGCGCACGGTTTGCCACGTACCACACAACGGCCGTGAAGTGATACGACGCGCACTGTTCTACATGCCACACAGGATTCTTACACAGGAAACGCCGGAAACACCGTGAAGCTTCTGCCATGCACCATATCCAATTGTGAAACAGAAACGCAAACACGTTCGCCTGTGTTTCAATCATTAGGATCACAGCCACGGGCATCAAATCCACAAAGGCATCGTGTGGTATTATATAGAGTCATGTTCGCTTGTGTCTGTTTCCCTGACGATTCCGTCAACTCGTTTAGATGGAGAGGCACGGGCGAGAAGCCCATGGAGGCATACTTCTGTATTAGGCACAGTCATGTTCGAGGGTTTACTGCAGAAACATAACAAAATTGGATTCAGATATGAACCCTCACTGTTTACTTTGTGAGGCAATGAATGACCGATCCGAGAAACACTGCCCTTAAAAGCACGGGCATGAACTCTTTGGAACCATGGTTCTGTACCAAAGAGCCATTGTCAAACGTATGGATGTCAAGCTACGAGGGCCACACTTTTAGTAGTAGAAAAAGCACTTTATCAGCTGGCATTGCTCCTTTGCTACGCGCACAGTAGGGTGGGTGTGGAAGGCACGTTATTCAAGCAGACAATGAACATCATTTGGGTGTGGCCTGTTAAGTAGAAACTCGGTTGTGCGGTCACCAGAGGCACTATGTAACACCCTGCAAAACAGGTTTGGTTGACCGCTGGGGTGTCTATCTATGCTTTGAGCTCTTTTCATTTCTCATGTGTCGCAGCAGAGGCGCATGGTTGTATTCTTACACCATCCAGCTTCGTAAAGAAACGGTTGCAAAAATTTACCCGCAAACCTATCACCCTTATAATATTTTCTCAGCTGAGTAATAAAAATACCTAAACAAGCAAAATCTCTTCTGCTTAAATTTGTTTTGTTTCTACAACTTCACCAAATAAACTTACAAGCCGTTTTTTATAACCATAGAACAAGGAGCAGAAATAGTGTAGCGGCTCAAATGCAGCTCCATCAGTGCAAGGCTCAACTGCAGCTCCTCAGTGTGTATGGCAAGTACATACGAGAAGCACTGCTCTACCTGCAACACAGCCACGGATGTGCATCCATTCTGTGCATGACATGTACATACGACAGCCACTGTCGTACATACAACACAGGTACGGTTACATGTACAGCGAGCATTTCTCCACTGAAAAATTAAAACTACTTTATATATTTTAACCTTGGTGCCACAGCATTTTATAGTCCTTCGTCCCGTACAAAGCCGCAAAACCACACACTTCCTTCATGGCTGCACGCAACACAAAAACAGACAAGCCTACACACGGAGCAAAGATTACAACGGTTCTCTGATAAAGTTTACATAAAACCCAAGCTCCTCTTTTAGACAAGCCTACACACGATGCAAAGAGAACGCAACAACAAATAACTCCACACACCTGGACATCTAACACAAGGCCTGATTTCAGCATCCACTCCTGAACGGAACCGTCAAATCCAGGTATTCAACACTCCTCATTCTTAAATGCGGACGCGCGTGGCTGCAACTTGATGATAATCTAAGACGTGCACGTTTAGAAGCCCTTCTATGCCACTCCAGAAACCTTTGTTGCTTTTCGTAAAATACTCCTGTGAACTCTGTGGGAGGGGAGGAAAACTTAATGGTCATGGTCTCCAGATCCTTTGCACTAAGAACAAAGAACATCGCAAAATTAGCGTAACTCCTGGAGCGAACATAATCTTCCAGCGATACTATCTTCAGACAAATGTCATGATGTTTGATAAACTGTCGGTAATTACGACGCCATTTGTTTTTTTCAATGTGAGAAATCAATGATCCCTAAAATATAAATGATAGGTTGAAAATACTTAGCGTCTATAAAAAGAGATACAGACCATCAAAAAACCAAATGAAACAATTAGTTCTACCACCTCTGTAACAAGAAGTTAGACATAGACTTGTCTATGTATGGATGTATCCAACAATAAATCATGTGTAGATATGGGTGCATCAATTTCAGTCAAAATTAAGAAAAGCATTTTGAAAAGGAACGAGTAGTACAGTATGCACACTTCTGAAGATCATCACCTCGACAAACAAGTTCTCCAGTTTTGGAAAGCACTGCAGCAATTCAACGACAATGTCCACCTTATAATCCATGTAGATAAGCAAGGTCTTGACAGATTGACGCACTCTTGTTAGACTGACTGCCTTCAAACCCTTGATGAAAAATAACATAAGGTGGATCACAAAACTAATAGAATAAAGGTTGGATGAAATAAAACGTGTTTCCTCACAAACAAAGTGAAGTTGAAAGTATCGTGAAAACTCAATACCTTAATACACGTGAGACGACATGCATACGGATCAGACGTAGAGACACCGGTTAACTCCAACTCCTGACTCTGCATGAAGAATAGAACATAGACCATCAAATTAATAGAACAAACATAGGAACAAGTGCAGCTCTATTCCAGTATGAAGGAAAGGCAGTACCTCAAGACGCGTCGAGGGAGGCACGAACATGAATTCACCCAACGCCTCCAGTTTAGGTACACAGACAACAGTTATCGAACAGTCGTCGACCAGACAATCAACAATCAATCGTCGAACTGAAGGGGCATCCTCAATAATGAGTTCTCCGTATGGACAACAAATGCCAATGCTTACAAGGTTAGACAAGTTTATTGTGATGCGACGACCTCCTCTATTGCAAACAAGCAAGAGAGACTCAAGTGCAGGACAACTAGAATGGATTATGCTTTGCAGCGAGGCGTCTGATATATCAACTTCCACAAGCGAGAGTCTTTTCACCAGTGGTAGCTTAAGCGTCCCAACGTAATTGTCCGGTATTTGGCAAAGAGCAAAGGCGAGAGTGTGGAGAGAGGAAGAAAACTGAAACACGGACTCCGGTGCCGAGGGCGTGGATGAAGTGCATAAATCCAGTACTGTCACCTCTTGCATCAGAAATCTTGGGAAGAGGTAGTAGAACTCAAGAACCTGGATATTGTTTAGCTTCCAGGATCGGAGCCAGGCATCAACGATGGAGGGTCTGCATTGTAGGTAGCATGCCGGGATAGAGAGGCGGCTAACAGAGCCAGCATGGCCAGACAGAATGGATTCCGGAAGACTGACAACATCAGAGACATGATTTTGACCGGAGTAGCATTTGCGAACGCGCTCATTGGTCTCGATATGAAATTTTTCTCCATCGTTAAAAAGACGAGAGACAGAGATCTCGCGGCAGTCGAGATTCATAGGAGAGATGGGCCACGAAGGACGCCAGCAACATGCGAGGATTCGAGTACGGATGCCATCCTTGATGGGAAGACGAGAGATGATCTCACCTAGGACGTCGGCGGCGAGATCGCTGATGCGGTCCGCACGACATCCCTCTTCTCCCTCTGTTGGTGTCAAAACCGGCGGATCTCGGGTAGGGGGTCCCGATCTTTACGTCTTAGGCTGATGGTAACAGGAAGCAAGGGACACAATGTTTACCCAGGTTCAGGCCCTCTCGACGGAGGTAAAACCCTACTTCCTGCTTGATTAATATTGAATATATGTGTAGTACAAGAGTAGATCTACCACGAGATTGTAGAGGCTAAACCCTAAGAGCTAGCCTATGATTGTATAATTGTAATTGTGATCGGCCTTCTAAGGACCATCCTCTCCGGTTTATATAGACACCGGAGAGCTACGGTTTACATGGAGTCAGTTACAAGTAAGGAAACATAATATCCGGATCGCCAAGCTTGTCTTCCACGCAAAGGAGAGTCCCATCCGGACATGAGCCGAAGTCTTGAGTCTTGTATCTTGACGCTTCTACAGTCCGGATGATGAATATAGTCCGGCAGTCCGGATACCCCCTTATCCAGGACTCCCTCAGTAGCCCCTGAACCAGGCTTCAATGACTATGAGTCCTGCGCGCAGTCTTGTTTTTGGCATTGCAAGGCGGGTTCCTCCTCCGAATACTCCAAGGTTATTATCGAACACGTAGGCCGTGTCCGGATCTGCAAAAAGGATCTTCACATACCACCGTAGAGAGAATGATACTTCAGCTGACAACTTTGAGACGACGTGCCATGTCATTACAACCATGTCATTATTCGAACCGTTTTTTCACAAGCAGCCACAGCGCGCATTGCGAGGCGGTTTCCTTGACACGTCTTGTCAAAGTAGAGATCATGTCCCCTTATCACGGGATTCTCATCAATACGGGTATGGGTAATCCCCCCGTGCCATAAATCGTGGCGCTTGGGAAGTAAGCAATCCTCAACAGGCTAGTGGGGAGGCAGACCGCTTTCGTCGCCTCTATAAAGGGATAAGAGTTCCCCATTCTTACCCAAGCCTTCTTCCTCCTCTGCCCACTCTTGCCTCCCCGAGCTCCAACGCCCTAGTCCAAGTCTCCTCCGCACTGCTAGACATGTCCGGAGCAGGGGGCAAATGGGTGGCTTCCACCGTGAAGGAGAAGAACATCGCAAGTCTTCGGGCGGTCGGATACTTGGCCGCAGACATAGTGCACCAGCTACTAGACGGTGGGCAGGTCATTCCAACTCCAGGACCCCACGAGAGGGTCGTGTTCCTTGCCCACTTCGTTCGTGGACTGGGCTTTCCACTCCACCCCTTCGTCTGCGGGCTCGTGTTCTACTACGGGCTAGATTTCCATGATCTAGCCCCGAATTTCGTCCTCAACATCTCGGCGTTCATCATCATCTGTGAGGCTTTCCTCCGCATTAAGCCTCATTTCGGCTTGTGGCTCCAAACCTTCTGCGTGAAGCCGAAGATCGTGAGCAGCCAGCAAGTGGAGTGCGGAGGAGCCATGGTGGGCAAAATGCCAAATGTCACCTGCCCTGACGGCTCCTTTGCAGAAACCGTGAAGGGGTGGCAATCGGGGTGGTTCTACATCACCGAGCCACGCGACGCCAACTGGGCGGCGGCCCCCGAGTTCCGATCTAGAACCCCTATGCGGCTTACCTCCTGGGAACAGAAGGGCGTGTTATGGGGCGAATCTACAGAGCTGACCGGACTCATCAACTGCATCAAGGGCATGAAGGACAAGAACATCAAGCTTGTCAACGTGATCCAGGTCATGCTCATTCGCCGGATTCTGCCGTGCCAAAGGCGGGCATTCAATCTGTGGGAGTTCGTCCCGGCCGAACACCGGATGCTCCAGAGGCTCTATGGCATGAAGCACAAGAATGCGTGGAAGGCATTGTTCAAGGCCACAGAAGTACCTCCTCTCATAACCGAGGACCGTGGGCTCCATGCTGCACGACACCCTACCCAGGTGAGTTCTCAGGCTGCCACCGGGTCTGGTTCTTCCCAATGTATTCATGGAGAATTCCTAAGTGATTGTGTATATTGTTCAGGAGTATGTGGAGAGAGCGGAACAGATAGACTGTCCGGCTCCTTTGCCGGAAAGCCCAGCTACTGATCTCCTGACAAAGATGTTGGTCCCGGCGCCCTACAAGAGGCCGGAGAAGAAGGCCGATAAGAAGGCCCCAGGGACCCGAAAGGGTCCCCGGCGTAAGGCTGTGCCCAAAGCCTCATCCAAAGAGGACGAGGAAGACTCCTCCCCCGAAGGGGAAGAAGGAGAAGAAGAAGAGGCCGCACTATCCGGACAGGATGGGGGGCCTGAGACGGCGGACCAGGGGACTAGGAGAGGCCCCCAGCGCAAGGCCGTCATACCCTTGTTGTCTAATGACGACGAGACAAATTCCTCGCGTGGAGGCGGGGAGGAACAAGAAGAAACACCACCTCCCCGTGTCGGGGGAGGGAAGAAGACGAAGGCCGCCCTGGTGGGAGAGACTGGGACGTCCAAGAAGGGAAAGGTGTCCCTTCCGGACTACTCTGCCACCGCTACCGATAGCGAAGAAGGGTGGCTGCCCAGGAAGAAGCCCCTAGTGTGATCGTAAGCATCCGTGCTCAATCGTAATTTTGCTTCATAGTTTTGTTATAATGCCGCACTTGTATGAAGTCCAGCCAGGCCCATCTTGAGGTGTCATCCTTGGACGGGTCCTTGAGTGAGTCAGCAATGAACTCACTCCTGACGGCTACTTCTCCTCGGCCTACGAATGACACGGAGGTGTTGTCCCAAAGGCTACCAAAGATGGGGGAGGTGGCCCTAGAGGCGCCTCAATGCGGCACTTCAGATGTCGGACTCGCGGGGTTCAAGATCCCCGTGGATCGTGTTGGTGAGAGCCAAAGTTAGTCGGACTCTCAGCCGAACACTATCCTGGAGCCTTCAGTGGTTCCGGATTCAGGCGGGTCGGCCCTCATTAGGGAGGGAGGATCGTCTATATCGAGGGCTTCTGTTGCGCCCGAGGCGCCAGATTGTCTGCTGGAAGCGCTTTGTGGCGCTTCCATAGATGAAGAGCACCGTACTCTCCTGGGTGCGGTGATTCAGAAGGTTTCGTCCGCCAAGAGCGGACTAACTGAAGCCTGCACCAGCCTACTAACAGGCTTTGAGGTAAGTATTAAAAATGTGTGAAAGTACCACCCGATAGGTAGTAGCCCCTGATACTCTGTTTGGTGTTCGGAAGGAAAAACCAAACGGAGGGTCAAGTATAATCCGCAGGAGTCTAATAGTAAGTTTGAATGTGAATAAATAGGCTGTGCTGCTGGGCGCTGCTGCCCGTACGGCCGAAATTGCCGGCCTAACGCAGGACTTAGAGCGGGCACAGGGAGAGCTCGCCCTCACGAGGAGGCAGCTCAAAGAGAGCAAAGGTGAATGATTCCCCTCTCCCATATAATAAATGGTAAATAAAATTTGATTATGCTAACGATGAAGCGTTGTGATTTGGTAACAGAGGCCACCACCGAAGTGGCGTCTCTCAAGAAGGCGATGTCCGAGGCGAAACACAAAGCGGCCTCGGAACGCAAGGAGCGCAAAAAGCAAGAAGCCTGAGTGGGCGAAGTACAAGAAGAGCTCCAGGAGCTCGGCAAGAAGCTCGAGTCCGCGGAGCATGAGCTTAAAACAAAAGAGGCCGAGCTTGCGAAGGCCCTTACAAATATAAAAGATGCCAAGGCCGAAGCCGAGAGGGCACAGCAGGAGATCCAGGAGGACAAAAAGATAGCGGCGGGTAAGAAATTTTTTATGCAAAGCAAACATGTGGAGGAGGCGTTTCTTTTACTTACCCGAATCCGGAGCCCTCCAGGGGCATTCGCAGATCTGCCACACAGCATATCAGATGCCGCGGAGTTCTACCGTTGTCACATCCCTGGTCCTGTTATGCACTAGGCTAGACCTCATGTGAGCATCATGTTTTAATTCAAATGAAATTTGAATTGAGGGATTTTCAAAGCCTCAGAAACCTTCTAAAAATGATCAACATTAAAATCTTCTCAAAGAAGCCCAAGAAAATGTTCCTCTTAGTCTCTGAAAATATTGCAAACAGGTAAAACTCAAAACAATATTTTTGGTATCTCAGAGTTAATTATTTTGGGCCTTTGAATTAAATAAATAGCTATTTGCATTGGATATATATTTGATATATAAATAATATATGTCCAATAATACTGGAACATTTTATGTGGTTTGGTATATTTTAGTCCTAGCCACATAACTATTTCCAGGATTTTATAAAATGGTTTAGTGTCTAAAACTAAATCAAAACAAACTACAGAAAATAGAAAACAGAATTAAATAGAAATAAAAGAGAGAGAGAGAAGGACTTATCTGGCGCTCACCCGGTAGCCAGCCGGCCCAGCTCCTGTGCGGCCCAGCCCATCTCCACTTCCCCCCCTGTCGTCTTCCTCCTCGCCAGAAGGACCGAGGCGTGGCGCGCCGCCCGAGAGCCCCGGCCACCTCCTGCTTACCTGCTCGCCGCTGGAGGCACCTGAGGGTGCCACGCACTCCCCTCGACCCTCTCCTACTCTCCCCGTGCCCCTCTCGCTCTCCCTCGCCCTCATCCTCTCCCCCTCCTCTGTCCTCCTCACCCGAACGGAGCCGCCGCCACCGACGAGAACCACCGTGGCCACCGGCCACCCCACGCCTCACCGACGCCCCAGGAAGCTCTGCCTCGACCTACTCATCCTCCCCACCACTCCAAGCAACACCAGGAGCCCTGCAGTGACGCCATCGCCGCCATCTTCACCGACGGGCATCGAAGATCGCCGGCCCGATTCTCCGTCTCCAGGTCGCCCCCGAGCCCACTGAGACGCGCTCTGCAACCACAGTGAGCTCATGGACCGATTCCCCCTCCTCTCCTGCTCGCGTTCTTGCTCTAGCCCCGTTCCCCACCTCCGCCGAAGCTCGCCGCCGCCACGGCCGACGAGCTCCATGCTCCTGAGCTCGTCCGCTCGCCCGAGCATCACCAGCGTGCTCGCCGCGCTCCTGTGAACCTGCAGCACCCACGGGTTCTCCCTGTTGTGCACCGTAGCACCGTTTCCGCCAACGCCCGAGGTCCGGCAGCCGCTGAGCTCGACGCCGGCGAGGATTACGGCCACCCCAGCTCGCCCCGGTTGCACTGTTGGATGCGCGGGATCGCCAGCTTCCCGTAGAGCCCAGCGGCGCCTCGAATGGCTCCCTGTATCGCAATTCCGAGCCGCCCCGCCGCTACTGTCGTCGCCGGCGACATGTCGCCGGCAGGTTTGACCTGATCGGCCCAGGGGTTGACCCCCCCCTGACGTGTGGGCCCAGGCGCCTGCTTAATTAGTGTTAGGTTAGTTAGTGTTAATTAACTTAGTTAATTAGGTGAGCCACTGACATGCGGGCCCCGCCCGGCTAACTAAGTTAGTTAGGGCTAATCATATTTAGGTTAGTCACTGACCAGTGGGCCCAATCCAGTTAGTTAGGGCTAACTAACTTGGTTAGTTGACTGGGTCACTGACCAGTGGGTCCCACTGGTCAGGTTTGACCTGGTCGACGCCTTTGACCTGCTGACGTCACCCCGGCGTCATGCTGACGCAGTATATGCTTCTGGGATTTTAAATAAGTCAGAAATGATTTATTATTTTCAGAATATGCCCTAAACTTCAATAAATCATAGAAATTCAACCGTAACTCCAAATTAAATAATTTATATATGAAAAATTATCAGAAAAATTCAAGGAATCCATCTGTACCATTTTCATGCATGTTAGAACAACTTATAACTGCTGTTTAGCACAAATTAATTAATGGCATTTGAATAATCACATATGGAGTTTGAATTTGAATCTTGTATTCAAACCAACTTCATTTAATCTGTTGCTAGTTGCATTAGCTCAAAACACATTCATATTGCCATGTCATGAGCATGCATCATATTGTGCATTGCATTGATTGTATTTCTTCTTTGTTGCCGGTATCTGTTCCCTCCCGGTAGACGATGTTCCGACGTTGTGATCGTTGACACTGATGAAGACTCAATGTTATCTTCAGAAGTGCCAGGCAAGCAAAACACCCTTGTTCATTCCGATAAAATCCCACTCTCTCGCTCCTGCTCTCTTTTAATGCATTAGGACAACAACGATTCAACTGTTACTTGCTGCGGTAGCTGAACCCCTTTATCCTTTGCATGACCTGTCATTGCCACAGTAAATAGATGAAACCCACTAGCATGAGTAGGAGTTGTTTGAGCCCTGTTGTGCCTACTCATTCTTGCTTGTTTGTCATGCCTGCTACTGCTTAGAGTTGTGTCAGGTCTGATTTATCCGGGATGAATCAGAGGTGTGTGAACATGTCCTACTGTGTGTGAGCTAAGTGTGTGAACACGATTTGGTAAAAGGTGTCGGTGAGAGGCCATGTAGGAGTACATGGTGGGTTGTCTCATTGAAGCCGTCCTTAGGAACTGAGTTCTGTGTTTGTGATCCATGATTCAGCTACTACCATACATTGGGCCCTGAAATATGACCCCGCTCGACTTCTTATTCACCCTCGTCCTCTGTCCAGGAGTTGCAAGTAGTTTCTGGTGTTTGTAGTATGCTGGAGGCCGTGGACAGCGCTGACCGGAGGGGTGGGCTGTGATGCGGTAGGCACGTGGCCGGGTATACCGGGCGCCCGTTTGGTGTCACGGAACCCTGTTCACATCGTTTGGGGCTGTGAGCGAAACTCCGGCCGGATCTCCTCATGGATGGAACCCGAATAGGCGATAAACCTGGACTAGAGACTTGAGTGTTTAGGTAGGTCGTGGTCTACACCCACGTCGGCTTTCGCTTGAAGTCTGCCGAGCACATGTCGTGTGCAGACGCTAAGTGGTGGAAACATGTATGAAGAAGTACACCCCTGCAGGGTTAACATCATCTATTCGAATAGCCGTGTCCACGGTAAAGGACTTCTGGGTTGCTTATATCAGTTCATAGACAAGTGAAAGTGGATACTCTAAAATACGCAAGATAAGCGTGAGTGCTATGGATGGCGCTCTCGTAGGGAGACGGGAGCGGATCCATAGTGGTGTATTGATATGGGGAATATGTGGACTCGTGTGCGCCACCTCAAAAGAGTTACATTGCAGTCGTAGTTCAGGATAGCCACCGAGTCAAAGCTGGCTTGCTGCAGTTAAACCCCACCATCCCCTTTGTTGATAATGATGCATATGTAGTTAGTTCTGATGTAAGTCTTGCTGGGTACATTTGTACTCACGTTTGCCTATTTTATGTTTTTGCAGAGAGACTTCGGTCTCACTAGTAGTTTCGCGTGGACTTCGACGTTTAGCTTGTTACCTCAGCTACGATCTTGTGCCCCGGCAGGATCTGGTAGATAGTCAGGCTTCTCAGCCTTTTTCAGTTATAGATGTCTGTACCCAGACATGATAGCTTCCGCTTGTGCTTTGATTTGTATGCTCTGATTGTTGGGTCATGAGACCCATGTTTGTAATATCTCGCTCCTCGGAGCCTATTGAATAAATTACTTGAGTCGTAGAGTCATGTTGTGATGCCATGTTGTATTTGCACATATCGAGCATATTGTGTGTATGTTATTGAAATGCTTGGTATGTGTGGGATCTGACCATCTAGTTGTTTATCTTTAGTAGCCTCTCTTACGGGGAAATGTCTCCTAGTGTTTCCACCGAGCCATGGTAGCTTGCTACTGCTCCGGAACACTTAGGCTGGCCGGCATGTGTCCTTCTTCGTTCCTGTGTCTGTCCCTTCGGGGAAATGTCACGCGATGAATACCGGAGTCCTGTTAGCCCGCTACAGCCCGGTTCACCGGAGTCCTGCTAGCCCAGTGCTACAGCCTGGATTCACTCGCTGATGACCGACACGTTCGATGCTGGGTCATGGATGCCTGTCCCTGTAAGTCTGTGCCACTTTGGGTTTACGACTAGCCATGTCAGCCCGGGCTCCTTATCATATGGATGCTAGCGACACTGTCATATACGTGTGCCAAAAGGCGCAAACGGTCCCGGGCAAAGGTAAGGCGACACCCGTGGGAATACCGTGCGTGAGGCCGCAAAGTGATATGAGGTGTTACATGCTAGATCGATGTGGCATTGAGTCGGGGTCCTGACAGCGTTGGTATCAGAGCTTGACTGTCTGTAGGATTACCAAGCCAAACTGGTCGAAGTTGAGTCTAGAAATTCTTTAGTTATATAAGGGAATTGATTGTGGGATGGAACGTAAGGCTCTTTTTACTCCTTATACCTTATGCCCTTCTGATCTGAGTCATCTTATCTTTCCTACGGGGATTAAGAACTAGGCTATCTCTTCTTGCTATTAGGACCACGTGTTACTAATCAGTAGACTTATAAGATTGTTGGATTTAAGTCTCAGTTCAGTTCCTACTACTTCCGTATGTTAATTGTTGATCTCGGAACCTTGATATTGTGCTTCTGAGTGGTTATGCCACCATTTTGTAGTATGTCTCAAATCTTTTTGAGCATTTATAGCCGTTATGCTATCCGAGTCATCCCAGGTTTCTAAATAGTCTGATGCGTTTGCAAAATCCTTTCCCTCTGGTTTCGATGTTCCTTTATGCCAGCTCAATCACACTAATTGTTGAGTTGAGGTACTCTACTGCCTCGACCTTTATGTTGGAGTTATTATTATGACCCTAGGTGTCTCAGGGGATCATCTAGTGGTCTAGCCATGATTTGTGTCCTAGTGTGATGATTCTGGCCTTTATTCTCGAAAGCATTCCGTGATGCTACTTAGTAGTAGGTATTCTACTCCTGGGTTTGAACCCGAGATTCACCCTACTTACTTCATGTTGATAGTAATTGCTAGCTCCCTTAGGTTATTAGTAACCTTTGCGTTAGTCCTCGAGGTCCGTGGTATATCGTTCTTCCAAATACCATGAACCATTATGGCAGAAGTTTGTTGGATCAAAAGATCACAACAGGCCCTCTATGAGTTCTCCATTCTATATTGCGACTCTGCCAGCTCAACCTTTCTGCATGGGTTATCCGGAAGAATTATGTTGAACTTGGTTCGACATACTAATCTATGCATCCACAACTCAGAAAGTTATATGTTCCTTTGAGTTGTCCCTCTTTAGTTGTCTACTGACCTTCGTCTATCAATTGATAGTCAAGAGTATGCATGCATTCGTTTATCGATGCCTATTACTCTTGTGGTCCGTCAAGCCATTCTATCGTGGAATGACTAGGAGAAACAAACTCCAGTACCTCTTCCATATTCAGGATTGGGTCAAAGAAGTTGTGCTTCGCAGATCAAATTGCTAATCCCAGCTTTGTTCTGCTCTACTGGAGTATTACCATCTTTAATCGGGAATTTATAAGGAATTGCACACCACCCTATGAACTCTTGGTACAGTGATACTTCTTGCCATCATTGTTCATTCTCGGGTTCCTGTGTTTTGTAACGGAAATGTCGACAAGTGAACGTGAGGTGTGAAATCAATACTCCTAGCAAACCTCGTTGCTTGGTAGTTAAAGGACAATAATTTCATTCTTAGCGTGTTGGTTTTGAATCATCATTCTAAGACTGTTCGTGCTACCTAGTCCTTATTTCTGGTGCACTCTCCGATCAGTGAGTTAGGATAGTGCCAATCCTTGCTATTTGATCATATCGTCTTGCGCCTGGAAAGCAAGATTGTTCTCGAGCTTAGTAAATACCGGTGGTTCGTGATTTTCCGAAGATCTTCTCGGAAGTATTACCAGGTTGTCACCTGACCGCTGTGTTGAGCTCGTGATCAAGTTGGTTTCTTGTGAACCACCCTTCTCCAAGAATCTGTGTTGGATATCCCTGAGTTAGTTGGTTAAGCTAGACAACAACTTGGAGGGTTGGAAGATAAAAGCTTGCCTGACTTAGTTCGTCCCAAAGGGATATTCTTGTGTAGTGTGTGTTGAAGAAAGATGATATCTTCATCGATTGGTCCCTGTGATCAGTTGCTGGACCTATTGTCTTATCAATCCTTTGATTGAGTGTGGGCTATCGTCAAATCAAATCAGTACCAACGATTCTCGTAATGTTGTCTTATTCGTGGTTGATCCCTCGAGCATACACCATTACATCTTTGGTCTGACCAATGCTATCACCGTGTTCACTTAACTATGGAATTCCTTTTAAAAGGAAACCTAGATGAATTGTTGTTGAGCCCATTGGCAACATCCTTATCTCCTCCATGATGTTGTTGAACATTAAGCTAGTGTTGGAAACTTTTGAAAGCATTTTCTTCATGCTAGCTCATGAAGTATTTGTTTGATGAAAGGAGTGACTTCCTCTTATACACGTGCATTTGGTGAAAGTTGCCGCCGTGAATTTGAGAAAGATTGTTTTGTTTCCTTTGGAATCATCCCCAAATCAGTCATGCACACGTGCAAAGTATTCGGTAGTCTGGAGGCTTGCAACCTTCATTCTATATGTGTCCCTAGCACACTAAGCCACTGATTGACTTGTTCAAGGAAAAGAAATCTATGCTTGGGATCTAATCCATGGACTTGCATAAAGACTTCGATATCCTCGATGATGGTTCTCCACCTGAACTCGGTAGTGTTTTATTGTAAGACTACCACGTGGTCATGCTTGTCTAGGACATCGTGTTCACATGTTGTAGCAGAACCAGCTCATGTTTTGGAGCTTACTATTGTAGTTCATTCCCCGAGAATCTCGCAACGTCATCTCGTCGATTTGTGTTGCAAACTTTCATTTTTCTTCCTAGACTCGATGAGTCTGGAATATCCTGACACCAACCAGATCTGAATCTCAGGCAGATATGATGGTTTGGAACATTTCCCAAGAACTATAATATTGGTCCCTCGATAACCGGTAAACTGGATGTCGTGGCCAACACACCCAGCCGGAAGACCTATTATTGTAGTATCTTGTTTGAGGAAGTTGGCCACCTCCCCATAAGGATTTCGTAGGATTTACCTCCGTAACTGTTCCTTATGGATTCTGTTGCTCCTGAAGTCCGACCTTTACTTGATGTTCTAGTTATCAAACCATATCTATGAATGGGTTACACTAGCACGTCAAGGAGAACATTAGAAGCGGAGTGCTAAATGTCTCTCGATCGATCATCCAGATTTTATTTCCTTGGCCCCGCCAAGGGTGAAATCTGAGAAAGTGTTATCCTCCTTTGCATCTGCATCGTCCATCGCTATTCATCATGGTAGTATGTTGTGTTGTCAGCACCCTTGACACGGATGTTGATAAAACCTTGATGATTGTGGAAAAGCTCAAGTTCTTGAGAGCACGTACAAGCGCTACGTGTTATCGTCGGCTCTAACTAGGATTCCTCTCAGTTTCCTCGGCAATGCTATGACCTTTTCAAACAGTGAATTCACTCTCTATTGATGAGCCTCTCCCCAGTTACCAAAATCATTCCCAGCATTTGCATTTTGTTCCCAGCTTGCACCGCCAATGTGCCATTCTACCATGGGTCTCTTCCATTTCCGGTGGTAAGCAAGTTCATCCATTACGTTGTCTTCAACAAGGTAATCCACATCAGCCAAGTCCGAGTATACCATTCCACCGACCCCCTCCAAACGATTGCTCGAGAATTCCCTTAGGTTGGTTTAAAGAGTCTCAATGATCTCTGAATCAAAGGTAATTCTTTTTGCCACTTAAGGGGATATTTCTACGAGTCACCTTCCCTAAGGTGCATCGTTATGGTATCATGGAAACTCAACTCCTCGCTACGTTGACAACCGTTCACCACCCTCTTAGGTGTGGAATTGTGGTCTACCTAGTGAACCTTCGTCATCTGCTTCACTCCATTCCTATGGATGTGTGCTTCGCCTCTCAGCTCGAGAGATGTTGCTATGTCTCATTCCGTGAGTTAATCCTGAGTTGTTCGACCTTCGAGAAGAACCATTCTTTTAGGATCTTTCCTTTCCTCTCGTTGTCATGTTAGTTGGAGTTCTTAGAGCAAGACTTCGAGACAAAGATGGTGATCGAATCAACGCTTTGATAAAGTGCACCCTGGATCGTGAAGATTGTGCTAGTTTGCATTTCCCCTTCACCCTACCCTACGCTTGAATCTCGGGACGAGATTTTTGTTTAGTGGGGGTGAGTTGTCACATCCCTGGTCCTGTTATGCACTAGGCTAGACCTCATGTGAGCATCATGTTTTAATTCAAATGAAATTTGAATTGAGGGATTTTCAAAGCCTCAGAAACCTTCTAAAAATGATCAACATTAAAATCTTCTCAAAGAAGCCCAAGAAAATGTTCCTCTTAGTCTCTGAAAATATTGCAAAGAGGTAAAACTCAAAACAATATTTTTGGTATCTCAGAGTTAATTATTTTGGGCCTTTGAATTAAATAAATAGCTATTTGCATTGGATATATATTTGATATATAAATAATATATGTCCAATAATACTGGAACATTTTATGTGGTTTGGTATATTTTAGTCCTAGCCACATAACTATTTCCAGGATTTTATAAAATGGTTTAGTGTCTAAAACTAAATCAAAACAAACTACAGAAAATAGAAAACAGAATTAAATAGAAATAAAAGAGAGAGAGAGAAGGACTTATCTGGCGCTCACCCGGTAGCCAGCCGGCCCAGCTCCTGTGCGGCCCAGCCCATCTCCACCCCCCCCCTGTCGTCTTCCTCCTCGCCAGAAGGACCGAGGCGTGGCGCGCGCGCCCGAGAGCCCCGGCCACCTCCTGCTTACCTGCTCGCCGCTGGAGGCACCTGAGGGTGCCACGCACTCGCCCTCCCCGACGCCTCCCAAAGCTCTGCCTCGAACCTACTCTTCCTCCCCACCGCTCCAAGCAACACAGGAGCCCTGCAGTGACGCCATCGCCTCCCATCTCAACCGACGGGCATCGAAGATCGCCGGCCCGATTTCTCCGTCTCCAGTCGCCCCCGAGCCCACCGAGACGCGCTCTGCAACCCACAGTGAGCTCATGGACCGACTTCACCCCTCCTCTCCTGCTCGCGTTCTTGCTCTAGCTCCGTTTCCCCACCTCCGCCGAAGGCTCGCCCGCCGCCACGGCCGACGAGCCTCCATGTCCTGAGCATGCGTCCGCTCGCCCAAGCCATCACCCAGCAGTGCTCGCCTGCGCTCCTGTGAACCTGGCCAGCACCCACGGGTTCTCCCTGTTGTGCCACCGTTAGCACCGGTTTCCGCCAGACGCCGTAGGTCCGGGCAGCCGCTGAGCTCGACGCCGGCGAGGATTACGGCCCACCCCAGCTCGGCCCCGGGTGCACTGTTGGTATGCGCGGGCATCGCCAGGCTTCCCGTAGATCCCAGCGGCGCCTCGAATGGTTCCCTGTATCGCAATTCCGAAGCCGCCCCGCCCGCTACTGTCGTCGCCAGCGACATGTCGCCGGCAGGTTGACCTGATCGGCCCAGGGGTTGACCCCCCCCTGACGTGTGGGCTCAGGCGCCTGCTTAATTAGTGTTAGGTAAGTTAGTGTTAATTAACTTAGTTAATTAGGTGAGCCACTGACATGCGGGCCCCGCCCGGCTAACTAAGTTAGTTAGGGCTCATCATATTTAGGTTAGTCACTGACCAGTGGGCCCAATCCAGTTAGTTAGGGCTAACTAACTTGGTTAGTTGACTGGGTCACTGACCAGTGGGTCCCACTGGTCAGGTTTGACCTGGTCGACGCCTTTGACCTGCTGACGTCACCCCGGCGTCATGCTGACGCAGTATATGCTTCTGGGATTTTAAATAAGTCAGAAATGATTTATTTATTTTCAGAATATGCCCTAAACTTCAATAAATCATAGAAATTCAACCGTAACTCCAAATTAAATAATTTATATATGAAAAATTACCAGAAAAATTCAAGGAATCCATCTGTACCGTTTTCATGCCTGTTAGAACAACTTATAACTGCTGTTTAGCACAAATTAATTAATGGCATTTGAATAATCACATATGGAGTTTGAATTTGAATCTTGTATTCAAACCAACCTCATTTAATCTGTTGCTAGTTGCATTAGCTCAAAACACATTCATATTGCCATGTCATGAGCATGCATCATATTGTGCATTGCATTGATTGTATTTCTTCTTTGTTACCGGTATCTGTTCCCTCCCGGTAGACGATGTTCCGACGTTGTGATCGTTGACACTGATGAAGACTCAATGTTATCTTCAGAAGTGCCAGGCAAGCAAAACACCCTTGTTCATTCCGATAAAATCCCACTCTCTCGCTCCTGCTCTCTTTTAATGCATTAGGACAACAACGATTCAACTGTTACTTGCTGCGGTAGCTGAACCCCTTTATCCTTTGCATGACCTGTCATTGCCACAGTAAATAGATGAAACCCACTAGCATGAGTAGGAGTTGTTTGAGCCCTGTTGTGCCTACTCATTCTTGCTTGTTTGTCATGCCTGCTACTGCTTAGAGTTGTGTCAGGTCTGATTCATCGGGATGAATCAGAGGTGTGTGAACATGTCCTACTGTGTGTGAGCTAAGTGTGTGAACACGATTTGGTAAAAGGTAGCGGTGAGAGGCCATGTAGGAGTACATGGTGGGTTGTCTCATTGAAGCCGTCCTCAGGAACTGAGTTCTGTGTTTGTGATCCATGATTCAGCTACTACCATACATTGGGCCCTGAAATATGACCCCGCTCGACTTCTTATTCACCCTCGTCCTCTGTCCAGGAGTTGCAAGTAGTTTCTGGTGTTTGTAGTATGCTGGAGGCCGTGGACAGCGCTGACCGTAGGGGTGGGCTGTGATGCGGTAGGCACGTGGCCGGGTATACCGGGCGCCCGTTTGGTGTCACGGAACCCTGTTCACATCGTTTGGGGCTGTGAGCGAAACTCTGGCCGGATCTCCTCATGGATGGAACCCGAATAGGCGATAAACCTGGATTAGAGACTTGAGTGTTTAGGTAGGTCGTGCTCTACACCCACGTCGGCTTTCGCTTGAAGTCTGCCGAGCACATGTCGTGTGCAGACGCTAAGTGGTGGAAACATGTATGAAGAAGTACACCCCTGCAGGGTTAACATGATCTATTCGAATAGCCGTGTCCATGGTAAAGGACTTCTGGGTTGCTTATATCAGTTCATAGACAAGTGAAAGTGGATACTCTAAAATACGCAAGATAAGCGTGAGTGCTATGGATGGCGCTCTCGTAGGGAGACGGGAGCGGATCCATAGTGGTGTATTGATATGGGGAATATGTGGACTCGTGTGCGCCACCTCAAAAGAGTTACATTGCAGTCGTAGTTCAGGATAGCCAACGAGTCAAAGCTGGCTTGCTGCAGTTAAACCCCACCATCCCCTTTGTTGATAATGATGCATATGTAGTTAGTTCTGATGTAAGTCTTGCTGGGTACATTTGTACTCACGTTTGCCTATTTTATGTTTTTGCAGAGAGACTTCGGTCTCACTAGTAGTTTCGCGTGGACTTCGACGTTTAGCTTGTTACCTCAGCTACGATCTTGTGCCCCGGCAGGATCTGGTAGATAGTCAGGCTTCTCAGCCTTTTTCAGTTATAGATGTCTGTACCCAGACATGATAGCTTCCGCTTGTGCTTTGATTTGTATGCTCTGATTGTTGGGTCATGAGACCCATGTTTGTAATATCTCGCTCCTCGGAGCCTATTGAATAAATTACTTGAGTCGTAGAGTCATGTTGTGATGCCATGTTGTATTTGCACATATCGAGCATATTGTGTGTATGTTATTGAAATGCTTGGTATGTGTGGGATCTGACCATCTAGTTGTTTATCTTTAGTAGCCTCTCTTACGGGGAAATGTCTCCTAGTGTTTCCACCGAGCCATGGTAGCTTGCTACTGCTCCGAACACTTAGGCTGGCCGGCATGTGTCCTTCTTCGTTCCTGTGTCTGTCCCTTCGGGGAAATGTCACGCGATGAATACCGGAGTCCTGTTAGCCTGCTACAGCCCGGTTTACCGGAGTCCTGCTAGCCCAGTGCTACAGCCTGGATTCACTCGCTGATGACCGACACGTTCGATGCTGGGTCATGGATGCCTGTCCCTGTAAGTCTGTGCCACTTTGGGTTTACGACTAGCCATGTCAGCCCGGGCTCCTTATCATATGGATGCTAGCGACACTGTCATATACGTGTGCCAAAAGGCGCAAACGGTCCCGGGCAAAGGTAAGGCGACACCCGTGGGAATACCGTGCGTGAGGCCGCAAAGTGATATGAGGTGTTACATGCTAGATCGATGTGGCATTGAGTCGGGGTCCTGACAACCGTGCCCAAGAGGGGAGCTCGACGGAGAAGCTATTCTGGTCCCAGTATGCTGGGGTCAAACATTCAACGCCTCTGAGTGACCAACTGAAGCAGTTGGTCGAACTCCACAAGTCGGCCGAAGTGGCTATGTAGGATCTCATAGTCCGGATATGGCCTGGTGAGCTTTTGCCCACCAGCTACTTCGGCCTGATCAAGCGGATAGTGAATGCTTGTCTGCGACTGGAAGTCATTAAGCGATCCGTTTGCATTGAGGGTGCCCGCCGGGCCCTTACCCATGCAAAGGTGCATTGGGGCAAGATGGATGCGGAGAAGCTGGTGAAGGACGGGCCGCCAGAGGGCAAGCCACATCGCATCCCCGAGAAGTATTACGATGGCGTTATGAAGGGTGCTTGCCTCGTGGCCGATGAATGTACCAAAGACATCATTTTTGAATGAATTCACCTCTGTCATGTTTGTAATTTAAAGATGAAATTACTTGCGCTATGTAGCGCTTTTGTTATTTAAAATATTACCTTCTGTACGGCTGTTTATCAAATTCTGAAAGTAGGCCAGTCGTCGGCTTCCACCCCCGTGTAACTAGTACTGGGGTGTTCGTGGAAAACCGGGACACTCTTTATCCAAATGTTTGGTCCCTTAAGGAGGTGTCCAGCGCAGCGAACAAGGCAATCAGACTATACAGCTTTATAACCTTCACTTAGCCATAGAAGTCTACAATTCTAAATTTCGGCGAAGCCCCTAGAATCCGGAAGGCCAAATTGGGGCGCTATACACGCCTATATCGGACAAAGCCGAATTATCGCCTAAAGCGGAAAAATCTTGAAGGATTTTAAGACCTCTCGAACAGCGACCAGCTCTCGCCACATCATGCTGGTCAGTTTTGTGCTTTCTCTACTGAGGTGCTCATCCGGAAGAACCAGGGCACAATCGCAGTAGTTCTCGCTGCGCTGCCTTAGCCGAATTAACGGAATGTAGGGCACCAAAACAAGGGAGTCGGACTATCCCAACTGTAGACCCAAGACATGATTCGGAGCTGCTGCATATAATGCTATAAGTTTGGGGTGTCGCACTGTAGAAAGTGTTCGGACTTGTTGTGCCGTATTATGGGGCGCCATAAGAAGCCCCTGGCAAACTCAACGTACCGAAGTGTATGGATGCAATAAAAAGACATTTGTAAAAAATGCTCAAATAAGAATTATAAGCTGACGCTATATATGGTCTCCC
This sequence comes from Triticum aestivum, assembly GCF_018294505.1. NCBI lineage: Eukaryota > Viridiplantae > Streptophyta > Magnoliopsida > Poales > Poaceae > Triticum > Triticum aestivum. Next base: position 61,133,119 of record NC_057795.1, on the reverse strand, counting down.
ATTGATAAATAATATGTTTAAGCATATGTTTACAATAAATGCATTAAGCGGAGATAAATATGATTATTTGACATATCCTATCCAGGAGCAGGCTACGTACAGATAGATAAAGCAGGAACGATGATCGTAAATAGATTCCACCTGGGTGTTTCCTACTGTGCCCGAAGCCTGTTACCTCCTGGGTCTCCTCTCCTATGTAAGTACGACAATCCGGCTCTTCTGGAGAAGCTGCACTAAAGCAATGTCCTTAAGGGTAAAAGGAAAGGTTACGAAGCAATACCGTACTGTTGACTGAGCCACTGCCACGCCTCCGCCTGTGCCCATGGTATTTTGAGTGCATAATTGTGTACGCGTGGCACTAATGCTGCTTGGGTGGGACTTGAGCGGAGGCCGGACTGCTAGTCATGCTCTTGGCGTGCCTGCTGATCCTATTGCGGGGTGTTCCGCCCTCGCTTGATGGAGCTTGAGGTTGTCATCGCCGGATTAGTGGTTTGCCTGAGGAGGCCACATTGTACTTCGGCCGCAAGGGCTGCCATGTGCTCTTCTGTATTGAGAGAGCGGTCCATATTTCCGTTGACTGTTAGGACCCCGCACGGGCCTGGCATCTTGAGCTTGAGGTATGCATAGTGTGGTACTGCATTGAATCTAGTGAATGCGGTTCGTCCGAGCAGTGTGTGGTAACCACTGAGGAAAGGGACGATATCAAAGATTAGCTCTTCGCTTTGGAAGTTATCCAGAGATCCGAAGACCACTTCTAGTGCTATAGAGCCCGTGCAGCGGGCCTCTACTCCAGGAATGACACCTTTAAAGGTGGTTTTGGTGGGCTTAATCCTTGAAGGATTGATGCCCATTTTGCTCATTGTGTCCTGATAAAGCAGGTTTAGGCTGCTGCCTCCGTCCATAAGGACTCTTGTGAGGTGAAATCCGTCTATAATTGGGTCTAAAACCAATGCGGCTGAGCCGCCGTGACGGATGCTAGTAGGATGATCCCTACGATCAAAGGTGATCGGGCAAGCTGACCATGGGTTGAATTTGGGGACGACTGGCTCCATCGCGTAGACGCCCCGTAGTGCTCGCTTCCGTTCCCGCTTGGGGATGTGGGTGGCGTAGATCATGTTCACCGTTTTCACCTTGGGGGGAAACTTCTTCTGTCCCCCCATGTTCGGACGTTGGGGCTCCTCGTCATCGTCGTTGTGCAGCCCCTCGTCCTTGTTTTCCACGTTTATTTTGCCAGCCTATTTAAATACCCAACAGTCTTTATTGGTGTGGTTGGCTAGCTTGTACGGGGTGCCATGAATTTGGCATGAGTGCTCCAGTATACGGTCTAGACTGGACGGTCCCTGATTGTTGCATTTGAATGGCTTCTTCCGCTGACCGGATTTAGATCCACTGAATCCGGCGTTGACCGCCGTGTCTTCGGTGTTGTCGCCGTTGTTCTGTCGGTTGTGTCTGTTGCGCCGTAGCATGTCATTGTTGTCACGGACGTCTGACATGCCTGAATGTGGCGTAGTGCTGCTGCGAGCCAGCCAACTATCCTCGCCCACACAAAAGCGGGTCATTAGTGTCGTGAGAGCTGTCATAGACTTGGGTTTCTCCTGGTCGAGGTGTCGGGCGAGCCACTCGTCACGGATATTATGCTTGAAGGCCGCCAGGGCTTCGACGTCCGGACAGTCGACTATTTGGTTCTTTTTAGTTGGGAACCGAGTCTAGAATTTCCTGGCTGATTCTCCGGGCTGTTGAGTAATGTGGCTCAAGTCATCGGCATCCAGAGGTCGCACATATGTGCCTTGGAAGTTATCAAGAAATGCGTCTTCCAGGTTTTCCCAACTGCCAATGGAATTTGCGGGCAGGCTGTTAAGCTAGTGTCGGGCGGGTCCTTTGAGCTTAAGGGGAAGATACTTGATGGCATGTAGATCGTCTCCGCGGGCCATGTGAATGTGGAGAAGGAAGTCCTTGATCCATACCGCGGAATTCATGATCCATCACTTCATCGGTGAAGCAGAGGGGGTGTGCGGCGCCTCTGTGCTGGGCTATGTCGCGACGCAGTCCGGTTGCATCTGACTGGTTATATTCGGCCCGGCCTGATTTGCTGGTAGTGTATCCGGTATGACGTTCATCGTCATGTGCTGCGCTGCGCCCCCGTGATCCGTAGATCGATCTTGGTTGTCCTGCAGCATTGTCCAGTTTATCCCGCAGGTCCTGAGTATTGCCCCGGGCCGTGGTAAACCGGCGCGGGGGTGGGGGCTAGTATTTGGGCTGATATGCCGATTTATCCCGACCTCGAGGCGGCCGGTCAGCCGTGTGGTGCTCGAGTCCATATTCCTCGGCTACCAGGACTTCTGTCCATCTATCTATGAGCAGATCTTGATCAGCTTGAAGCTGCTGCTACTTCTTCTTCAGGCTTCTCGCAGTGGAGATAAGCCGGCGCTTGAAGCGCTCCTGCTCTGTGGGTTCTTTGGGTATGCCGAACTCGTCATCGCTGAGGCTAATCTCGTCTTCAGAGAGGGGCATGTAGTTTTCCTCCTCTGGATACCCGTCCATCGCCTATTCATCTGGGCTGTCATGCCCATCTTCCTGTTTGGCCTGCTCGAAGGCGGGCTGTTCGGGGTTGTATTTATCGTCGGCACCGTCCGGATTGTCTTCGTCTCCGGTGCTGGTTTTGCCTTGGCGGGCCTTGGAGCGGCGCGGGCGACGCCCATGCTTTGCTTTCTTCTTGGAGGGGTTATCCTCTGTTGCCTCATCGCCATTGGTTTCTTTCGGAGTGTCCACCATGTATATATTGTATGAAGAGGTGGCTGTCCACCGCCCTGTGAGCGTGGCTCCTGTACGTCTTCGACATCGTCGTCCATACCGTCGATGTCTTCAAAGTCGAAGTCAAGCACGTCGGTTAAGTCATTGATCATGGCGACAAAGTGGGTGGTGGGTGGGCAGCAAATTCCCTCGTCGCCTGCTTCCCACTCGAGCCGGACATAGTTCGGCCCAGAGCTTCCTGACAAAGAGAGAGATTTTAATGAGTTCATCATGTCGCCAAAGGGCGGGTGCTGAAAGACATCCGCAGCGGTAAACTCCATTACCGGAGCCCAACCTGGCTCGGCTAGCTCAAGAGAGAGCGGACCGGGACCAACGACTGGATACGAGTCCGGGGGTCGGGGGATACAGGTCTCCACGGAGATGCGACATGTGTTCGGCTCCATCGCTGATGAGCATGCGGCATGCGGGGCGGGGTCCATCCCTCCGTCCTCGGGCAATGCAACCTGTTCTGGATTTAGATCCGGGGCTATTGCAGGGATGATGTTCCGAGCATTGTCCGACAGCAGGTCTAGGCCGTGCTCGTCGTGACTGTCTGGCGCTCCTGGCATAGGCTCGAATCAGTCGAAGATCAAGTCTCCATGAATATCCGTCGTGTAGTTCAAGTTTCCGAGCCTGATCTGGTGGCCAGGGGCGTAGCTGTCGATCTGCTCCAGATGACCAAGCGAATTGGCCCGTAGTGCGAAGCCACCGAACACAAAGATCTATCCGGGGAGAAAAGTCTCACCCTGGACTGTGTTGTTGATGATTGAAGATGCCATCAAGCCTTGAAGCGATGACACAAAGGAACTCTCAATGAAAGCACCAATGTCGGTGTCAAAACCGGCGGATCTCGGGTAGGGGGTCCCGATCTGTACGTCTTAGGCTGATGGTAACAGGAAGCAAGGGACACAATGTTTACCCAGGTCCGGGCCCTCTCAATGGAGGTAAAACCCTACTTCCTTCTTGATTAATATTGAAGATATGTGTAGTATAAGAGTAGATCTACCACGAGATCGTAGAGGCTAAACCCTAAGAGCTAGCCTATGATGGTATGATTGTATTTGTGATCGGCCTTCTAAGGACCATCCTATCCGGTTTATATAGACACCGGAGAGCTAGGGTTTACATGGAGTCAGTTACAAGGAAGGAACCATAATATTCGGATCGCCAAGCTTGTCTTCCACGCAAAGGAGAGTCCCATCCGGACACGAGTCGAAGTCTTGAGTCTTGTATCTTGACGCTTCGACGGTCCGGACGATGAATATAGTCCGGCAGTCCGGATACCCCCTTATCCAGGACTCCCACACCCTCCTCGGATCGAGAGGGAGCACGGTTGCCGCTTCCATCCCCTCTGACGACCAGCACACCACCATAAGGCGACGTCGCTGGAGGCACCACTCTCGACCTCCTGATGCTACGAGCAGTGCTTTCCATCTCCACCTCCGTTGCTGGGTTGGCGCCGCCCACGACTAGTGCTCACTGAGGTAGATCTGGAGAAATGGATTACAGCCTGTCAATCCATGAAAGCGACTTAAATACCCACGACGGGGAGCGGAGGAGTCCACATTAATTACCTCTTTTTTTTCTTTTGACGGGAAGGTCCGGGTTAATTACTACTCGTAACAAGTAAAAGGTAGGTGGCTGCTTGAAACATTAAATACAACCACGGCTATCAGGGTACGAGATGCACGGTTGAAGACACAGACCAGGCACGGGCGTGCCCGTCCGTGTTTTAATTATTTACAACACATACATACATTAAAAGAACCAGTTCCACGCCGGAAGCACGGGTGGGAAGAACACAAAGGCATCGTGCGGTATTATATAGAGTCATGTTAGCTTGTGTCTGTCTTCCGAATGATTCCGTCGACTCATTCAGACTGAGAGGCACGGACGTGAACACGCGGAGGCATTCCATGGTATTACATAGAGTCACGTCCGTGCGTTTACTGCAGAAACACACCAGAATTGGATTCAGATGTGAACCCTCACTGTTTAGTTTGTGAGGAAATGAATGGATGATCCGAGAGACACTGTCCTTAAAAGCACGGGCAAGAACTCTATACAACCACGGTCTTGTACTAAGGAGCCACTGTTAAACGCACGGAAGTGAAGCAACGAGGTACAGGCTTTTAGTAGTAGAAGAAGCACTCTATCGGCCGGCGTTCCTCCTTTGTTAGGCACACAGTACGACGGCGGTGGAAGGCACATTTTTCAGGTAGAGAACGAACGTCATGATGCCACGACAAGGTGAAAGCATGCTTGTACAGATGCACTGTTGAACAGTGACGACTTTGATTATACAAGATGCACTATTGACCATGCAGTCCAGGCACGGGCGTGCCCCTCTGAGTTTTAACTTTTTACAACACATACATACATTAAAAGAATCTGTTCCACGCCAGAAGCATGGGTGGGAAGCATGCAAAGGCATCGTGCGGTATTATATAGAGTCATGTTAACTTCTTTCTGTCTTCTGAACGATTCCGTTGACTCGTTCAGATGGAGAAGCACGGGACATAAACACGCGGAGGCATGCTATGGTATTACATAGAGTCGCGTCCGTGCGTTTACCATGCAACCATGAGAGTCACGGATGAACAATCACCAGTGGCACGGCCATGGCTGCCTGTGCCCTTTGGTTATTTTTATCTCTCTGTGAGGCAGCAAAGAAGCATGCTTGTAAGTTTACAACATCCACATTCACACACCGACGAGGCTGTGGAAAATAACAAGGAAACCTGTGCCTCTGATATTTTTCTTTCCCGAGTAAAAATACATAAAGAAAAAAAAGGCATTATTATTTAAATTTGTTTTGTTTCTATAACTGCAGCAAATTAACTTACAAGCTGTTCTTAAAACCACAGAACCAGAAAATAAACAATCGACACCCGCCCGCCCTCCCCATCGATCGCTTACTATTTCATCGCTCCATGTGCGGCCTTGTTTTTGAATGTTCAGCGATCCATTTTTCCTTCTCCGCCCTTTGTGCAAACCCACCCTTGTGCTTAGCTATTCAACTATTTACCTGTAAATTTAATACACATACATAAAAACAAAGAAAAATTTGTTTTTTCCTTACGTCCTTTTTAAGCTGCATTATTACCTTTTAATTTTTCTATTCGTACTGTTCTTCGGTACCAAAAAGTCTCCACTCAGACCTTTCCTTTCTGGAAATTGACTATGCAGATTCCATGCCTTGTCCTGGGCTTCCTTGAACGCATTCTATGTGCCTGGCTTGTGTGATGTTTGATTCTGGCGTAGATGCAAGACTTTGGTAAATACTCCCTATTGTCAGTGGGGTTGTTGGAGTTGCTGGCGTTTGACGTCTTCCTCCTGGGCTTGGACTACATTGTCCTGAGTCGTTTGATGTCCTTGATGCTATTGTCGGTGTTGTCGGCCATTTCATTGACTTTGCCGTCTTCTCCTGCTGTGATTTCCTCTTCTCCTCTTCAATCCTCAACCTCTCCTGCACTTCTGGGTTATCTGGGCAGTTTGTTTTCTTGTGACCCTTTACTCGACAACGGTCGCAGTTGGATGCGGCTTTGTTGCCTTTTCCTTTCTTCTCAGAACCAGCTTTGATTCGATCTCCTTTTTTCGTGCCCTTTGAGCCACTCATGGGAGGGTTCTTGAGAGTTTCGGCAAGAATGCCTGTGTTTGGTCCTTCAGAAAGTGCCGACATGACTTTTATTTTCATATCTACCGTACACTCACACAGCACAATGAATGCCTTCTCTTTTCTGCAAGCATCTGAACCCGTCTCTAGTGATGGCACCTTCTCTTTTGTTCGGTGTATACTTCACTTGCTTGTCTTTCAATCGGAAAACCCGTCTCTAGTGATGGCACCTTCTCTTCTGTTCGGTGTCTTTTCTTGTCAAGCGTAGCGAGGCAATTTTGCTGAATCATGTGATACGCATGAACAAACCTTTTTATAGTGTCCCTGTGGTCAACGTAATTCTTCCACATCGAATTCGTGCTCTCACTGTGAGTGGTTATTGATGAGAAAGGATAGAAGAAGTCCTTGAAGTAGGCCGGCACCCAGAAATTTCGGAGTTCCCATAGCGTGTACAGGTGTTTGTTGCCTTCCGCCTTGTAAACAGTAATTGCTGCTTTCTAGGCACGTTCAAACTCGTCTTGATCCAGTGAGTTTTTGACGATTCAAAATAAATCATCAAACATCCCTGGGTGTTGTGCAAACACTGTTGCGTTATTTTCCTTCATGTTCTTTCTAATATGCCACCAACAGAACCTGTGCCTCGTTCTCGAAAGAGCTTCCTTTATTGCAGTCTTCATCGCCTGGTCCTGGTCTGTTATTATGTATTTTGGCTCTTTACCTCCCATTGCCTCGATAAACGTGCTTAGGAGCCATTTGAATGACCCTATTTTCTCATCCTTCAAAAGGCCTACTCCAAACAGGACGGTCGACCCATGGTTGTCGACACCTATAATTGGTGCAAATGGCAAGCCATATATATTCGTAGAGAATGTCGTGTCAAAAGGAGTCTGTCCAGAACAGGCTCCGCACTACATTCTTCTCTGTCTCTTCCACATGGTGGAATCCCGGCCTCCGCCTCTGCATATCAGCAAACAGTTTCATGGTGTCCTCGATATTAGTGACGCGCTCTCTAGCCCTGGCCCGGCATGCAATGTTGCTTATCTCAATCGTGTCGAACATAATTTCTTGCCTCGGTTTCCCCATAGCAGTAAAAATCTGCATAACCTTCCTTGGTTCTAATCTCGCCTTGTGCAGCACTTGTATAAAGAATTTCCCCTGAGGTTTCATCTTCTTATAGCATCTCATGAACTTCAGCATCCAATCGGATGGGTGAAGTTGGTGGTTGTGCTCTAGGCGCATGTTCTTCAGATACCATTTCCTCATATCTATATCCCTCTTGGCTGTTATTTGCACTGGGCAGCTTGTTCGGATCAAGAAGTTGCTCCTTCTCTCCTTAACATGTCTCTCAGTTGTTTTATTCTGCCCTTCCTTGGTGCACTGAAACACCTGCTTGTCAAGCTGTTGATCATATGTCGATCTTCTGCTCGTTGATCGCTTGGCAGCAAAGCCAACCCTTCTAGCATATCTATAGAAAATAAAAGCACTCATCCAATTATCCAAATACAATACCACCCTCTGGTTCGAGTGCTTCGGTGACCTCCTGAATCGTTCGGTATATGCCTTCTTTGAACATGTCGTCCATTTCTTTCTCTACAATGGTCGGCGGCGCCATGATGATTCTGTTTACCGTGTCTTCGTTCGTCTGATCGCATTCACTTATGATGACATCAGTTTCATCTCCAGCCATAGGTCCACTTACAGCGGAGCTGCTGCTGTTCTATTATTTGTCACACACAACAGCATCATTTCTGCATGGCACAGTCAAATCCATAAATGAATCTGCTTCTCCACTGTCGCATTGTGCAATGGTGCTCCCTGTTTCTCCGGCACTCGTGCAACCAAGGTACTGTGCTGCTTCTACCATACAATATATGTTGGCGATGTACGCTACTTGTTGATGTGAACATTGCGTTCCCTTTGAAATGGATGGAGAACTATGATATTTCTTTGCCTCATCTGTTATCCCCTCCGCCAAATCCTGGACACATGGCACGAAACAGAATTAGATGTCCAGAGCAGCATATACAATTTTTTTTAATTTCTAAACAACAGATTTATATGACTCATCAGGGCTCATCTGGTATACCAAAACTAGACCCGCAACACTTCACCAAGTATAAGCGGTACAACAAAGGCACTGTTCACATTATACCCAGTAGTACGAATGTGACCATACTACAAACACATCTGGACAAGAGGCACAGCTGTGCTTCTGTTTACACCATACAAACGGAGAGGCACAACAACATCCTATACAAAACAACAAATGCACATACAACCATACCAGACGGACAGCCGTCCTCCTGTTTTGCACTTTACCCTGTTCTTCCATAAAACTGTTTGTGTGTTGAATTGAAAAAGCATAGTTCCAATGTCACCTTTGTTTTCCCATGCCTCTCTTGTCCAGCAAATCTTGGCGACAACCTCCATGCATTGGTGATTTCGCTGACAATTCTAAATGCTATCGGAGATCCTTTGGAAGGACCCCTCATGTTGAACGCCACAGGTGATCCTTTCAAAGGATCTTTCCATGTGTTTTCATCGAACCGTGCACCACCGCGATACTTGCTTCTTTGCTCGTAGACCTGTGTGTGCAACATACTACAATTTAAATATACCAGACGGAAACAAAGAAAAAATTGCTCACAAACAAAATATACATTTTGCTTTAAATGTTGTTGCACGTTAGTATTTGCTGTCACCTGTATTGCTTTCTGGTGCTGCTGTACGGTAAAGTTTAATCCTCCTATGTTTGATTTTGTCGTTGGACTCTTCTTGCTTGTGCAAATCGTACCAAATCCTTGAACACCAATGCTTTTGTTTACAATGATCCTTCTTCTTGCATCAAAGGAAATTTTGTTACCCTGTACTTCTTCATTATGACCGCCTTCAAACGCTGGACCGTCACAACGCCCGCTCTGCGCCTTTGTGGACATATGTGTCTTGAAACCAAAAAATAATTAGATGCACATGCGAGTTTTACAAAGAATCGGCACGTAAAACTTAGTGGAGTCTTTGTGGACACATGTCATGAAACCAGCGTTTGAAGTTTTCATCATTACCTGCACAATCTGCTTAGTGGAGTCTCTGCTGCTTAGAATGCTCCTCTTTGCAGGTGTCCATTGCACACCATGCTCCTGGTTGGGACGTTTGCCAAGAACTTGTATCTCACCCTTGACTCCAATTATTCCAGCCTGCATGGCATGTCGTGTTTGACAACATCTGCATCTTTGATCTTCTTCTTGTGTTGTAGTAATTTTTTTCTTCCACTTCTCGATACTCAACTGCAGAGTAGATGCACAGGGTAAACAGATACTACAGCATTCATCCAGGATATATTAATCATTTTCGTTGTTGTTTTTTAGTGATCTACTATTTGGTGTTCTTAGTGGTGGCACCTTGACAGCAAACGTCCTAGAAATAAAAGACCAAACACTAATGTTCAACTGCCTTACGATTACCTGCCTCCCATAATCCTTGCAGATGTCGTTCAAAGACCGACCGTCCCTGTTGTCCTCACCAGATGACGAACTCCTGAACATCTGCCCAAAAAAGAGACGTAATGAATATAAAGGTTATAAAACTGCAGTATCTGTGTTGAAACTTTTCAAAGTTGATCTCAATCTTTCTTAATAACCTTTTACACTTACAACGCAACAGAGATATATTTATTATTTTATATAATTTACATATATAAAATATACATATAATAATTTTAATTAAACTGCAACCTCAACCATAATGAGATTCGCTGATGCTAGTTTGCTTGTGCAATACTTAACGCAAATACAACCATGAAACCTAACAAAACTAACAAGTTCGTATTACAAGGATGAGAGTACACAAAACAAAAAACAAACTCAAATCAGAGCTACAGTGTAAAACTACATAGTTTTATTCTATGAATCCCGACAACAACGAATTGAATCTCGTGTATCAGGAATCGCCACGCAAAGGTGTGTTGATAAATTTTTTACTAACCTTTGATTGCCGAATCTTATGCACTGATTGTTTGGAACTCACACCTTTCTAAATTGTGGGCGGATCTGCTTCCCTGCAGTTTGTCAACGATCTCCTTCAATGATTTTGAATCTGGGAGAGAGAGAAAAGAGAAAGAGAGAGGGAGAGAGAGAAATAAAGAGAGAAGCTACTTCGATTTTTTGCGTGCAGGAGAAGAATAACCTGATAGGTGGGGTGAGTTTTGCGAACTCATCTGTGGTAGGTCAACTTCACTTGATCATCGACGAGACTGACAAGTGGGCTCTCAGTTACTAATTCCTCTAAGTCTCTCACTAACTTTTGGGGTCGGCCTCATATGAGACCTACGAGGAGTACCTCCATCTGGGGTGAGAAAATGTGGTAAGTGGACTTCAAAGTGATACTGACATGTGGGCTCCCAAATAGTTCCTCCAAGTATCTGACTAACATGTGGTGTCGTCCGCAGATGAGTTCCAGATCTCTCTCCATCTAGCATCGGTGGTGACAGGCGAGACATATTCTGGCTCTCCAAAGGAAAGCCAATCCTGATCCATCCGCAGAGTTCGCTCGTCACTGAAAAATTATTGGTCTCCTTCATCTCACTCGCCGTGGATCTCCTATTCAGGTAATCCATTGCATCAGCACCATGATTATGCCACCGATTGAATGTTTGAACAAAAAAATTACCGCTGCTAGCAATTCCGTGGGCTGCATACACACCGCATGTGCGCAACACAGCAGGTGGGGCGCGATTTGAATATCGGTTCCGGATACAATTATCTGTAGCTGCTCCATGCTCAAACTGTTGCCTCATCTTAACAGCAGAAGGGTTATGGATTTAAAATTAGGACTCAGCTGACCTCACTTTAATCATGCCAACTACATGCTTGCGCCCTAGTTTTGCTAAGTTGAGTTATATCTCCAACCACATATTTTATTAGTTGAAGAGCTCAATGAAACTGCAATCAAAATTCACTACCCTAATCCCTAAGATGAGGTCACAGGTCAAATGATTGTATAGATCTGCAATCTATAGCAGAGATCCAAAGGACTTATGTCGCTTTTTGCAAAGCAGTTACTAACTCAGAGTTAGAAACCGTCTTACATGGACCAAGCTTTTGATGATGGTCTCACATAGACTGCTAACAACTGTCTTACATAGCTGACCTGGTAACGATGATGTCTCATGACCTCTTATGTAGAGTTCGATGAGATGGACTCCACCCCACAGCTGTCGGAGACTCAGTCCTAGTATGTCAATGGCACAGAGATTGTCACCCAAGATTTCATGGTTCATGACCAGCTAGAAGCAGAAAGACTAAGGATCAAGTTAAAACATGCAGCGCAAAAAAACTTGTTGAGGAGTACAGGACAAAGAAGCATCTTGCTACCTCGAAGTAGGTGTTTTTTATCATGCATCTCGCGTGTGTCGTTGAAATTTCTTTGGAAATCAATGCCTCTCATTCTAGCTACATTTTTAATTACGGCTTAAATATTTGTCTCTGTTTTGCTGACTCAGCGTTTATATGTAAGCTTCTGCCAGAAAAGTATGTGCTTCAACAATACATTTGCTAAAGGTCATTTCTTATCTTTGTCCATAGAGTTGTTACAATGGGTGAATATTAAGAAGAGTTCAGCACAAAACTTAGCTTGCAGAAATTCATTACTGTTTGTGAAAAGCTAACAGAAATACAAAGGCAATTTGTGAGAGATATTGGGTTTGGATACCTTCTAGACCTGTGCTGTCGCGAGCTTCCAAGGTGTTTCATTCGCTGGCTTGTCCGCCATTTTGATTGCCCTTCCAGGTATTTCATACTGCCTAGTGGATACAGATTCCTCATCAACTCGTACACCATGCACCGGATCTTAGGAAGTCCACTGGGCGGGCAGATTATCTCTAGAAAATGCTCAGAAGCTTTCAGATGTCAGGTTAAGTCTGAAAATCGGTGTGCTGGGTACGCTCCAAACATCATAGAGTTAACTAATCTCATAACCCCAGAGCTGACAGGAGAAGTGTTTCAACGGGTTTTCGTGATGTTTGCAACAGCGGTATTTCTATGCCCAACGACATATGATTGCGTTAGCCCCGACTACTTAGCCGCTCTAGAAGGACCAGCAAGTAACATATCATCATATGATTGGTCCAATGCTGTCACAAAGAAACTGGTGGCATCACTCCAGACCTTCAAGGAGAAAGGATTCGCAGGAGCCCTGTGTGGCTGCCTCCTGATTCCAGTGGTTCATTCACTAACTTGTACATTTCTTTATACACACAAGCAGCTACAAGAACATGATTTATTTTTACCTCTTCCCCACTTGTAGATAAGGTATTTTGAGTACCTGGATATGAAGATTATGGACCTGGAACCTGACACTCCTGCAAGACTTGTCATGTGGGACACATAGGCCATTAAGAATTACGCTAACATAGACAGCCTGTCAACAGAGGACGGAATTTTTGGGAAACACACGGTGAGTCAACTTTTCATCATTTTCCTTTGGCGAAGTTTTCGACTCAACATAATGACTTAGCTGCCATGTATTAATTTGACTTGACTGTGATTGTTTCCTTCCGCATGGCAGCTGAAAAACATTAGGCGCACGCCTTTCCAACCACCGCCTGGCTTTCAGGCACCTTTTTTTCAAATGAGTCCCAGACTAGAAGCCTACATAGAAGAATTTGTGCCTCAAGAAAAACTTTGTTCCGTAAGTGATTTCCAGCTACTGCACCTGATTTTATGTTTGAAATGATATTCCCTAAGTTTTTACAAAACAGATACATGTCCTATTGTGTTCATCCAGATAGTTTCCTATAGTACGTTAGTTGTGCTTTTGTGTTAAATATAGAAGTTCTTCCTACAGGACGTTAGTTGTGCTTTTGTGTTAAAACCATAAGTGCTTCCTACAGGACGTTAGCTGTGCTTTTGTGTTAAATATAGAAGTGCTTCCTATATAGTACATTAGTTGTGCTTTTGTGTTAAATATAGAAATGATTCCTATATAGTACATTAGCTGTGCTTTTGTGTTAAATATAGAAGTGCTTCCTATATAGTACGTTAGCTGTACTTTTGTGTTAAATATAGAAGTGCTTCCTATAGTACGTTAGTTGTGCTTTTGTGTTAAATATAAAAGTGCTTCCTATAGTACGTTAGCTGTGCTTCTGTGTTAAAACTAGAAGTTCTTCCTATAGGACGTTAGCTATGCTTTTGTGTTAAAACCAGAAGTGCTTCCTACAGGACGTTAGCTGTGCCTTTGTGTTAGATATAGAAGTGCTTCCAATAGTACGTTAGCTATGCTTTTGTGTTAAATATAGAAGTGCTTCCTATATAATACGTTAGCTGTGCTTTTGTGTTAAATATAGAAGTGTTTCCTATAGTACGTTATGTTAGCTGTGCTTTTGTGTTAAATATAAAAATGCTTCCTATAGTATGTTAGTTGTGCTTTTGTGCTAAAACTAGAAGTGCTTCCTATTGGAACGATAGTTGTGCTTTTGTGTTAAAACCAGAAGTGCTCCCTACAGGACGTTAGTTGTGCCTTTGTGTTAAATACAGAAGTGCTTCCTATATAGTACGTTAGTTGTCCTTTTATGTTCAATATAGCACTACTTCCCTGTAGCAGTAGGTCAACAATGCTTCGTACAATACGTCGAGTGTGCTCTTTCAAGAAATGTGTTGACCATGATTCATGGACCTTGTTACCCGCGCTTCCCGCAACATATCATGTGTGATTCTGCAATTCTTGACAGAACGTACAATAGGTCACAAGATATTTTTTATTTTCGGTATTAATAACCGATTTTCATTTTCGGTATTAAAAATTTCTGATGTTTATTTTTCAATTCCAGGCAAAGGTGAAAATTAATAAAGTTATCAATGAAATGTTTACAGAACTTTTCTTGCGGTTTCAACTAGTTCTCGAGCAGAAATTGGAGAAGCTCCTTTCACTTGGTAGGGATCTTAGTGCAAAAGAAACCAAGACCTGCGACCGGGGAGTTTATTGTAACTTGCAACAGGACAACTCGAATGAAAAAGAAACTTTTTCACCACCCCCTTCAACATATTCTACGCTTCCAACTTCTAGCACGACAAGCAGTCAAGGTTCTTCCAGCAGTGGCTCGACCAGTGTCCTTCACTCCACGTCATACTCCCTAGAAAATTTAAAGGGTTGTTGTGATACCCCTGACCCTGACTACTCCCAGAATCCATACAACAAAGACCAGTCCCAAATTCATCTATCTTCAATCCTAAAATAATCAACTCAGATTAAGTTGCTACTGGAGGTCAACAGGATCGACCACAACAAAGAGGACATTGATGAACAAGCCAAGATTCATCTGGACAAAGTGCATGACCATCTGCACAACTGCCTTGATGGCTTGCCGGTTCATGGGCCCTTCGTGCCAACATCTGAGATGCTGGACAGCGGGGCAATTATAATGATAGGTGAAAATTTGTCTGAGTGTTCTGTACCGATTGAAACCCAAAATTCCGCTGGAGGATCTACAGACCACAACTCTCTGACAAGCCCACTGGAAAAACTCTTGGAGGAAACAACAAAACCTATTGCAACAGAAAAATCAACCTTGCACTAGCTATGCAGTTGACAACAATTACTGGCCGGTCCAATCTCAACCGACACACTTGGGGCACCTGTTTATCACATTGGGAAAACGTCACCAACTACTGCATGGTCCAGCGGATTTGATAGCACTCACAAAAATTCTTCAACCAACACCAAGGACCTCACTCTATCCCAACCTGCACAAAACTTAAACAATGTCACGGTACAACATTCTTCTTCGCTGCCGGAAGCTAAGGTCCATCTTGTTTCAACTTGGACTGATGAGAGAAACATTGTTGAAGCAGAACGCACAAGAGCTACTTCCTCAATTGCCCCAACAATAGAAGTCCCCGGTGATTCTGCCAGCGGTTCTAGCTCAGAACTAGACACGGGAAAAGCAAATCCATCCACTAGTGATGATCCATTGATTGATGCTGCATCTGTCATTGCGGAAGACAACAACATTGAAGAAGAAAATGAACAATGTACCAAGAAACCACATATTGATCCCACAGACAACGTCCCTATTACCACAAGTGCAGATCCGCCAGAACTGGAAGCACAAATGGCAGCTCACAAGAGGTCCTTACAGCAGTCAGAAGATCCAGGAAACAATCACTACAAAAAAATACACTTCCGTGATGATACGTGTTTGTCACAGTAGGTCGCGTTTTTTGTCATGCATGTACATCCATGACAAATTTATGACAGAATCAAGATAGTCATACATGTGCTGTCGTAGAAGTGTTCCATGACATTACCAAAATTATCATCACAGAAGTGTTCACTTCCATGACGATAAATCGCGCGTCACAGAAGTGCTTTCGTCAAGGGTGACCGACACGTGGCATCCACCGTAACGGAACATTGTTAAGCTATCGGGTCGGGTTTTGGATCCGATAACCCATTAACAGCCCTGACCAATGGGGATTTTCCACGTGTAAAATCATCATTGGCCAGAGGAAACACGTGTCGGCTCACCGTTGGGACAGATGTCATCCACTCATTGGACAGAAGGCGCCTATGATACGTCGACACATGGCATGGGCCAACAGAGGCCCATTCCTGTGAAAAGGCCGGCCCGTTTGACTTGGTCAAAAGGTGGCGGGTCGGCCCATGGAAAGCCTGTTAACGGCATGTTCGCATATAGCCCATTTACAGCCCGCTAACCCAAGGCCCGTTACGCCCTATCCGAATTAGGCCCAGTAGCGTCATCTGAGCCATCCAATATGATTCCAGCCCGTTTTCACTCCTGGCCCATGTATGGCCCATGACGTCTTTCGGCCCTTATGAGGCCCTATGTAAGTCTTGGCCTATTACCGGCTCGTGGTGAAACTGGCCCGCAATGAACAGTGTATCACTTTACACCCATTAACGGCCCGTGGTGAAACTGGCCCGTAATGAACAGTAAATCACTTTATACCCATTAAGGGCCCATTATTCAGTTGGGCCATTTCCAGCAAATGTTATCTTTCGGCCTTCTCAGAGCCCATTTATTCTTGGGCTCATTTCCAGCATTCGTTTAGTTACGGCCCGTTACTGTCATTTTCTGCTTGTGGGCCAAATTCAGCCTATGGTTACATCGGCCCGTTTATGGTCCGTTAATACGTTGGGCCGTTTTCATAGCGTCATCAAATACGACCTATTAACGATGGCCCGTTATGGTCATATGGCTCGTATAAGGCCCATTAATGATACGGCCCGTAGAAGGCCCATTGTTTCTATGGCCCGTAGAAGGCCCATTGTTTCTACGGCCCGTAGAAGGCCCAATGTTTCTACGGCCCGTAGGAGGCCCAATGTCACTATAGTAAATATTAGCCCATGGTTATTATGGCCTAGTTTTAAAAAGAACTTCACTAACTACAAGCAAACAAATAAACAAGACAACAAGGAGATAAATAAGCAAGCAACTTATGCTAGGCAATCACGGCCGTTACACATATTACATCCACTGGGCATCAAAGTTCGCCACTAGTGCAAATATAGGGAACAAAGCAGCATATCATATACACTGGTTGTCAAAGTTGGCAACCAGCGCAAATAAACGCCACAGCAAAACAAATCCAGAACTGAAACCACTTCAGAAGATCTCAAGAAACAATATCCTGGGTACCCATAATGCTGGCAAGATGCTTAGCAAGCTTATTAACTTTCTCTTGTTTGGCGCTTAAATCCTCCAGCGCTTGTTGTTGCACCAGAAAATATGCATCTGAATTTTGCAGGGACTTCCTCAGCCCTTCAGCTTCCTGTCGCAGCACATATGATCGATGTCTTTCAACTTGAAGTTGAGACTCAAGGAGACGAATTGATTCAGGCAGCGAGTTCGAAGAGCTTCTGCCAGCAGTTGTGGCCAGTAACTCGAACACTACATCAAGACAGGACTTTTGGGTTCCCTCACTGTCGTCAAGATAGTTTTTATCAGCTTTCTTGGAGACCAATAGGGATGTCTCACTATCTTGAACCTTATCTGCATTACTTCCTTTACCATTGGATAATGCGGTACTGTTCTCCAATATTTTGTCCGCATTCTAAAAGAGAAACAAGCAGACACATCACATGTTTACCATGTTGTATATGAAACTCATTTTCGTAAATAAGTTCAGTAGTAAAGTGGACAGGATAACAGCATGAAACAAACATATATCTATGTACCATGGTCACTTTATGGTCTATATCATTCTAGTTTTTGTTGCCAAATCAAGATAGAGACACAGTTCAAATAATATTTGTTCAAGACAAAGCAGAATAGACAGAATATAAGTGTGGGTAACTATAGAGCAATAACAACACTTGTAATGTGCATGACATGAGAACATAACTGCTTATTCAATTGAAACTGAAATCAACATAGAGCTAGTTACAACAGCAAACCAGTTAAAGAAACAGGTTTAAAACATACCTGTTCCGCCATTGGAGTTTCAATTTCATCCTTCAAATTTGAAAATAGTTGCTATGAGTAAATACAGTAATGCAAGAGCAAAGGAATATGAACCACAGCTACAGAACCTGACCTGAGAACAAATCTTCTTCTCCTTTAAGCGTTGAGTTGGGATTCGGAGTGGTGGTCCTCGTGCTTTGGGCACTGCAGTTCCCTTACTAACCACTTGTGTTTGGGTGCTTTGTGGTGGAGATGGTGATGTGTCAATTGGAACTGGGTTACTATCTGCCGGGGTTGGGGTTAGAAGGGGTGTAGCTGGTTCTCTGTCCAACTGGGTAGGGGTACAATCTACGAGAGTCTGGGTTATATGTGGTGGATCTGGTCCTTGGGCAAGTACAACTGTGGTTCTATCTGCATCAACTGGTAGCACTATCTTTTCTGAAGATTGTGTTGTTACTCCCTTAGATACTGCTATCACGCTCTCCAATTCAAATGGCTGATAAACAAGAAAAGTAATTGAAAGTATAGACATTGTATGATAGACAGGTGCAATGGATAGTGGGGAATAAAAGAGGGCATGAAATAATTCATATTTATGTTGTCTAACCAAACAGGATAGCATGACACAATTTCACATATATGATGGCTAACTAAACAGGATAGCATGACACGATTTCACATTATGATGGGTAACTAAAAAAGATGGAAAGACATAGTTCAAAATATGAGACTATGTAAACAGGATGACATGACATAACTATATAATGTGTTTATTAAATATGTTGGCTTGCCATAATTCACATACATTCATGGATAGAATGCCATAATTCTAAATATGATGACTGTAAACACTAAACAGGATGAGGTGATATAATTATATGATATCTTTATTAAATGGGTTGCCATGCCATAATTCATATAGATGATGTGTATGCACTATGTAAACATGATGGCATGATATAATTCAAATATATGATTTATATAGTAAGCAAGTAAGTAGATGGCAATCTATATATGATGTAAAAACTAAGCAATGCAAGACAACATGCATGACATGGGTAATATAACCCTGCCAAGTTTGAGCATAGACCTCAGGGGGGAAATAGGACTGGTCATCAGTCTCTGAATCCTCCTCTAAGGAGCTCTCTGTAGCCAGCAAGATGTCTGCTTCAGGAGGTAGCATTGTCTGCTCTGAATACCTTGTTTTCACACCAGATACTTCCATCACCGCTTCAAATGGCTGATGCACAGGACGAGTAGTTGAATATAAAAACATTGTCGACAAATGGAACACGTAATACAAAAAAATGATAGCATGATATAATTCACATACATGATGATTGTCTAAACAGCATGGCATTGCATAATTCACATATATAATGCCTTTGCAACAAGATAGCATTGTATAATTTACATATATAATGTCTTGCAACAAGATGGCAATGCATAATTCATATATATGGTAATTAGACACTGAACAGGTGGCATTCACACAAAGCATGTATAAACTAATCAAATGGCATAGCAATGCGAGACACCATACGCATGATATGAGCAACATAACCCTGCCAAGTTAGAGCATAGACCTCGGGGGGGGGGATAGGACTGGTCATCTGTCTCTGAATCCTCCTCTGAGGAGCTATCCGTAACCAGTGAGATATGTGCTTCGTGAGATAGTATAGTCTGCTCAGAAGACCTTGTTTTCACTCCAGAATTTGCCATCACCGTGTCAAATGGTTGATGCACACGAAGAGCAGTTGAATGTGCTAACATTGTTGACAAATGTAATATGTAACGGAAAAAAAGGATGGCCTGATATAATTTACATATAAGATGACTAGCTAAGCAGGATGGCATTGCAAAATTCACATATATGATGCCTGGCTAAACAAGGTGGCGTTGCATAATTCACATAAACGATGAATAAACTAAACAGATGGCTTTCGCACAAAGGATGTCTAAACTAAGCAGATGACATATTTGATGTACAAGTAAGCAATGCAAGACACCATATGCATGATATAACCAACATCAGCATGCCAAGTTAGAGCGAAGACCTCAGGGGGTAAATAGGAGTTATCTTCTCCTTCTGAATCCCCCTCAGAATAGATATCTTCCTCTCGATTACAATCCGAAATGCGTGGAGGGGGGCTGCCTTTGCGCCTACCATGGAGCGATGTCTGCATGAAATTATATTGCCACGCAAGGCTCGTCTCTTTTGCTCTACATGTTCAGTTCCATTGTTTACAATAACTGTCATGCATAGGAATAAAACATAGTGAGATTATGTAAGGAGTGCATGCAGAAATCCAGAGTGATGGTAGCTGTCGGTGTCAAAACCGGCGGATCTCGGGTAGGGGATCCCGAACTATGCGTCTAGGCGGATGGTAATAGGAGACAAGGGACACGATGCTGTTACCCAGGTTCGGGCCCTCTCGATGGAGGTAAAACCCTACTCCTGCTTGATTAATATTGATGATATGGGTAGTACAAGAGTAGATCTACCACGAGATCAGAGAGGCTAAACCCTAGAAGCTAGCCTATGGTATGATTGTTGTTCGTCCTACGGACTAAATCTCTCCGGTTTATATAGACACCGGAGAGGGATAGGGTTACACAGAGTCGGTTACAATGGGAGGAGATCTACATATCGTATCGCCAAGCTTGCCTTTCACGCCAAGGAAAGTCCTATCTGGACATGGTACAAAGTCTTCAATCTTATATCTTCATAGTCCGGGAGTCCGTCCAAAGGTCATAGTCCGGCCATCCGGACACCCCCTAATCTGGGACTCCCTCAGTAGCCCCTGAACCAGGCTTCAATGACGACGAGTCCAACGCGCAAATTGTCTTCGGCATTGCAAGGCGGGTTCCTCCTCCGAATACTTCATAGAAGATGTTGAACCCAAGGATAGTGTCTAGCTGTGCAAAATAGTTTCCACATACCACCATAGAGAGAATAATATTCGCACCAATCTAATCTGCTGACGTATTCCATAGCGTGACATCATGCCACAGCCAAGCCTTTATTCGAATCGTTTTACTGTCCCACCTCAGCGTGTTTAGCGAGGCGGTTTCCTTGGCACGTCTTGTCAAAGCAGAGATCGTGTCCCCTTATTCCGAGATTCTCATCAATATGGGCGTGGGTAACCCAACCGCGCCATTAATCGCGGCGCTTGGGAGATAAGCGAGTTTTACTAGGCTGGTGGGGGCACATAGTTTTGGCCGCTCATATAAGGGGATAAGAATCCACCCTTTCCATCTATGCCTTTCTCCTCCTTCGCTTATCCATTCCCGCACACTCGAGCTCCAGCGCCCAAGTCCGCACTTCCCACCTCAACCTTCTGCAATCATGTCCGGGGCGGGAGGCAGGTGGATGGCCTCCTCCGTTACGGAGGGGCAAATCAAGAAGCTGAGGAAAGCCGGATACTTGTCCAATGACATCGCGCACCGGCTCCCAGATGATGGGCAGCTCCTCCCCTCCCCCAGGCCCCATGAGAGGGTCGTGTTTCTCCCCCATTTCCTCTGCGGACTGGGCTTTCCTCTTCACCCATTTGTCCGGGGGCTCATGTTCTACTACATCCTGTATTTCCACGATCTGGCCCCGAACTTCATCCTCAACATCTCGGCGTTTATCATCCTGTGTGAGGTCTTCCTCCGCATCCAGCCCCACTACGGCATATGGCTGAAGACCTTCAATGTCAAGCCGAAGGTTGTGGGCGGCTGACAAGCAGAGTGCAGAGGCGCCATGGTGGGCAAGATGGCCAACGTCACATGGCTCGAGGGCGCCTTCATGGAAACCATCAAAGGTTGGCAATCGGGGTGGTTCTACATCAGCGAGCCGCGTGACCCTGAGTGGGCAGCGGCCCCCGAATTCTGATCTGGCATCCCCACACGGATCACCTCATGGAAAGAGACGGGCCTATCGTGGGGTAATTCGGCAGAGGTGATCGGACTACAAACCTGCGTCAAAGACCTGATCGACAGGAAGGTTAAACTTGTCACCGTAGTCCAGGTCATGCTCTTTCGCCGGATCCTCCCGTGTCAACGACGGGCTTTTAATTTGTGGAAATTCGACTCGGCCCAGCACCAAACTTTGTCCAGGCTCTTCGACACAACGCACGAAGAAGCCTAGAAGGTGCTATTCAAGAGCTTAGAGGTTCCCCACCCATTACCGAGGATCGCGGATTCTGCGCAAAGCGCTAAGCCAGCGCGGTAAGCTCGTTTTACCCTTTACAGGATACTCGTTTTTCATAGTTTGACTCTATGCGGGATTTAAACTCCCATTCCTTTAACAGGACTGGCAGAAGAAGGCCGGCCAGATCAACTGTCCAGCTCCTTTGCCCGGAGGCCCAGCAGACGCCCGCTTGGCAAAGCTGCTGGTTCCGGCACCTCACGTGGTGCCAGAGAAGAAGGCCAAGAAGAAGGCTACGGGGACTCGAAAAGTTCCCCGCGCCTGGTGGTGTCGGATCCATCGCCCGACGACCCCGAAGCGCACTCCGCCTCCGAAGATGAGGAGGAGGAATAAGAAGCCTCTCCCCCTCCAGCGGGGGGAGGAAAAGGAAGGCCGCCCCAACTAGGGAGGCCGGAGGGTCCAAGAAGGGGAAGACCCTTCTTCCGGACTACGCCTCCGACACCGACGACGGCGGAGAGGAATGGCAATCCAGGGCCAAGCCCCTGGAAAAATCGTAAGTATCCGGATACCAGAATAACTCATGGCGTTCCTCTATTGTACAGTACCTTCTGATGCCGAATTCAATCATGCAGTCTGCCCAAGGCTCAGCTCGGCGATTCATCGAGCGGCTCCCTGGATTCGTCGGATGTGAATAGCGCTTCACTCGCGACTGCTACCTCCCCTCGCCCTACGGACGATGCCGAGGTGGAGTCCCAAAAGGGGCTAAACCAGGAGGAGGTGGTCCTGGAGGCGCCGCAAGGAGACCTCCCGGACTCCAGGCCCAAAGGGGATGAAGCCCCAGAGGGATCTAAGTCCAGCCCTAGGCCGGACACCGCTCCGGAACCTTCAGTGATTCCGGAGTCCAGCAGGCGGCCCCCTCGCAAGAAGGTCAAGCCTACGACACCGGCGGCCTCCGTCCATCCGGAGGCGCCGGACAATTTGCTGGAGGTGCTTAACGGCGCCTCCATCGACGAGGAGCACCGCACTGTTATGAGTGCGGTGATCCAGAAGGTTCAGTCCGCCAAGAGCAGGCTGACAGAAGCATGTACTAGCCTTCTAACAGGTTTCAAGGTATGTATTTAAAACATGTAAAAATGTTACCGCATAGACAGTAGCCCCTGATGCTCAGTTTGGTGTTCGGAAAGAAAAGCCAGACTGAGGATCTAAAAATATATACGCAGGAGTCTAACATAAATATGTCGATATGGGAATGCAGGCTGCGCTGCTGACCTCTGCCGCACTGACTGCAGAGGTCGATGCATTGAAGCAGAGCCTCGAGCGGTCCGAGAACGAGCTCAGTCGTGCCAAGAAGTAGCTCGAGGACAAGGAAGGTAGGTAGTACCTTATGTAAGTATATAAAAATACCTGGTTGCAGATAATGACAAGACCAACGTGAATATTACAGGGGCCACAACCGAGGTGGCGGCCCTGAAGGAAGCGATGTCCAAGGCCAAAGACAATGCGGCCGTGGAGCGCACTAAGCGAGAAAAATAGGAGGCGCATGTGGCGGAGGTGCGGCAAGAGCTTGATGCTCTCGTGAAGAAACACGAGAGTTTAGAGATTGACTCAAAGACGTGAGAGTCCGAGCTTGCCATGGCACATGAAAGCGCCAAGTCTGCCAAGGCCGCAACCCAAAAAGCTCTCCAAGAGATTGAGGCGATGAAAAAGATAGCGGCGGGTAAGGCATTCTTTATGCAAAGCAAGCATGCGAAAGTGAATTACGTGTTACTTACCCGAATCCAGGGCTCTCCAGGAGCATTCGCAGATCTGCCCCACAGTGTGTTTGACGCCACCACATTCTACCAAGCCGAAGAAGGGAGCTCGACGGAGAAGGTGTTCTGGTCCCAGTATGCTGAGGCCGGACACCCGGTGCCCCTGAGCGACCAGCTGAAGCAGCTGGTCGAGCTCCATAAGGCAGCTGAACAGGCCATGAAGGGCCTGATAGGCCAGCTGTGGCCTGGGGAGGCCATGCCTGGGAGCTACTTTGTGCTGGTGCGGCGGCTGGTGGATGCATGTCCATGGCTTGAAGTCATCAAGCGCTCTGTATGCATCGAAGGTGCCCGTAGGCCCTTGCCCATGCCAAAGTGCACTGGGGCAAGCTAGATGCTGAGAAGCTGGTGAAGGATGGGCCACCGGAGGGGAAGGAGCATCGCAGGCGCAAGATATATTATGAGGGCGTCCTGAAGGGTGCCCGTCTTGTAGCAGATGAATGTACCAGGGATGTAATTTTTGAGTAAACTCGCTCGTGTTTATCCTGTGCGCTGAAAACTTGTTCATATGCGCTAAGCAACGCTTTTTGAATTTAAAATATTACCTTCTGTGCAGCCGTTTATTAAATCTGAGAGATGCAAGTCGTCGGCTTCTGCCCCCATGCCACGAGTGCTGGGGTGTTCGGGATAAACCTAAGCGCTCTTGTTCTCATTCTTGGGTCCTTCGAGGGAGGCGCTCAGCACAACGAACAAGGCAATCGGACTTATAATGCTTTATCACTCTCACTTAGCCATAGAATTCTAAAATTTTAAATTTCAGCGAAGCCCCTAGTATTTGGAAGACCGAGTTCGGGGCGCTATCCACGCCTAGGCCGGATAAATCTAGCTCCTCACTCTAAGCGGCATAAGTCTTTAGGGACTCGAAAATCCTCTCGAACAGCGACCGGTCTCTCGCCCTATCATGATGGTCAGTTTTAGCTTTCTCTACTGAGTTGTTAACCCAATTCAACTTGGGAACAATCGCAGTAGTTCTCCCAACGCTACCTTAGCCGATATAACGGAACGTAAGGTACCAAAACATGGGAGCCGGGCAAACCCAACTATTGACCCAAGACATGATTCGGAGCCGATGCATATAATGCTATAAGTTCGGGGTGCCGCACTCATGAGAGTGTTCGGTCTTCTCACACCGTATTCTGGGGAACTTAAGCCCCTGGTGTATTGGCCGTACCAAAGTGTACGGTTGCATAATGTCATGACTGAACATATTTACGTAAAAAATGAATGCAATAATAGGCAAGAGCTATGAATTGTTTATTAAAGGGCTGCTATGAAAGCAGAACGATACAAATAGTGCGGTAAGCAAGAGATGGGATTTTTTAACATGTCCCCCTCCAGGGGCAAGCTACGAGACTTTAAGTAAGACATGTATTTAGCTTGTTATAGAGACCACCTGGACTTTCGACGTGGCTTGCTATCTCCCTGGCTGTTGCATCGTGTGCTCGGCGAGTGTACTACTGGACAAGCCTTCGGAAGAGTGGAGTCCTGAAAGTAAGAAAGAGAAATGACAAAATCGGGAGCCCCTAGTGCGGTTGAGCCGCATTCTGGGCATGCCGTGGTTGTGCCCCTCCCCTTATGCCCATGGTATTTCCAGAGCGTAATTATGTACGTGTGGTACTGGTTTCGCAATCTCGCGAGGGCTGGGGTTGGGGCCGCACTGCTATGCTTGCTCGGAACGTGCCAGACGGTCTTGTTGTAGGTTACTCCGGGTGCGCTTGACGGTGTCCGGACGTTTAACAGCCGGACTGGAGAATTGCCTTAAAAGGCTACTTTGTACTTCCGCCGCGAGGGCCGCCGTGTGCTCCTCTGTTCGGAGAGAGCGTTCGGTGTCTCCATTGACCGTAATGACTCCTCGAGGGCCTGGCATCTTGAGCTTGAGGTATGTGTAGTGCTGGACCGCATTGAATTTTGCAAATGCGGTTCGTCCGAGTAGGGCATGATAGCCACTGCAGAACGGGACTATGTCGAAGATTAACTCCTTGCTTCAGAAATTATCCGGGGATCCGAAGTCCACTTTGAGTGTAACTGAGCCTGTACAGCTAGCCTCTACACCTGGTATGACGCCTTTAAAGGTCGTCTTTGTGGGTTTAATCCTTGAGGGATCTATGCCCATTTTTCGCACTCTATCCTGATAGAGCAGGTTCAGGCTTCTACCGCCGTCCATGAGGACTCTAGTGAGGTGAAATTCGTCAATGATAGGGTCTAGAAGCAATGCGGCGAATCCGCCGTGACGAATGCTAGTGGGGTGGTCCCTTCGATCAAAAGTGATTGGGCAGGAGGACCATGGGTTGAACTTTGAGGCGACTGGCTCCAACACATATACATCCCTGAGCGCATGCTTCCGTTCCCTTTTGGGGATGTGGGTTGCGTATATCATGTTCACCGTTCGCACTTGTGGGGGGAAGCCCTTCTGTACTCTGTTGTTCGGCGGCCGGGGCTCCTCCTCGTCATTGCTATGCAGCCCCTTGTCTCTATTTTCGGCACTTAAATTGCCTGCCTGCTTGAACACCCAACAATCCCTGTTGGTGTGATTGGCTGGTTGTTCGGGGGTGCCGTGTATCTGGCACGAGCGATCGAGTATCCAGTCTAAACTGGACGGGCCCAGAGTATTTCTTTTGAATGGCTTCTTCCGCTGACCGGGTTTAGAGCCTCTGAATCCGACATTAACTGCCGTATCCTCAGTATTGTCGCCGTTAATGCGGCGCTTGTGCTTGTTGCGACGTGACCTGCCATTGTTGTCCTTGGTATCTGAATTGCCAGGGCTCTTGGTCATGTTATTACTACGAGCTAGCCAGTTGTCTTATCCCGCGCAAAAGAGGGTCATGAGTGTTGTGAGGGCTGCCATGGATTTCGGCTTTTCCTGTCCAAGGTGCCGGGCAAGCCATTCGTCACAGATGTTATGTTTGAAAGCTGCGAGGGCCTCTGCATCCGGACAGTCAACTATTTGATTTTTCTTGGTTAGGAACCGTGTCCAGAATTGTCTGGACGATTCCTCTGGCTGCTGAATTATGTGGCTTAGGTCATCGGCGTCTGGTGGTCGCACATAAGTGCCCTGGAAGTTGTCAAGGAATGCGGATTCCAGGTCCTCCCAGCAACCAATTGACTCTGCTGGCAAGCTGTTAAGCCAATGCCGAGTTGGTCCTTTAAGCTTGAGTGGGAGGTATTTTATGGCGTGTAGATCATCACCGCGGGCCATGTAGATATGAAGGAGATAATTCTCGTTCCATACCGCATGATCTGTTGTGCCATCGTATGATTCAATGTTTACGGGTTTAAACCCTTCGGGGATTTAATGATCCATTACTTCATCTGTGAAGCGTAGTGGGTGTGCGGCGCCTCTGTACTGGGCTATATCACGACGTAGCTTATATGAACTTTGCCTGCCCTGTTCGGCCAAGCCGTATTTTCCATATCCGGCGTGACGGTTATCGTCACGTGTCGTGGGGTGCCCACGCGATCCGTAGATCGATCTTGTTTGCCTTGCCTTGTCCTCCAATATGTCTTGTAGGTCTGGCGCGTTTCCCCGTGCCTTGGTACTTTTTGAGCGGCGCCGGGGTGCGGCTTGAGTTGAGGGCCGAAAGGCCTCTCTGTCGCGGCCATGGGGTGGCCGATCGGCTACAGCATACGCTGGTGATGTAGGTTTAGTTGCTTCCTACTCTAGTTAGGGTAGCAGTTTGCACTTTGGGTAGCTCTTGGAGGGGGGTTCGAGTTTATACTCTTCGGCAGCGAGGACTTCCGTCCATCTGTCGGCTAGCAAGTCTTGGTCAGCTCTAAGCTGCTGTTGTTTTCTCTTGAGGCTGCTTGCCGTGGCCATAAGCCTGCGTTTAAAACGCTCTTGTTCGACAGGATCCTTAGGCACGAAAAATTCGTCGTCCTCGAGGCTTGCCTCGTCTTCGGAGGGAGGCATATAATTGTCGTCCTCGACATCTCTGTCTGCCGCTCTCTCATGATGGCTGGCTTCTCCATCCTCCTGCGCTGAATCCTGCTGGAGGGGGTTGTCTTCGGCACTGTCCGGGGTGTTATTGTCTCCGGTGCCGGAATCGCCGTTTTTGCTTTGGCGGGATTTAGAGCGGCGCCGCTGACGCCGGCGCTTAGGCTGTTTCTTGGAGGGGTCATCCTCCGTTGTTCCATCGCCATTCCCTTCTTTTGGGGTGTCCACCATGTATATGTCATATGACGAGGTGGCTTTCAAGTGCCCTATAGGCGCTGGCTCTTGGTTGTCTCCTTCATCGGCGTCCATATCGTCGATGTCGTCGGAGTCAAAGTCGAGCATGTCGGTTAAATCATCGACAGTGGCTACAAAGTGGGTGGTGGGTGGGCTTCGAATTTCTTCGTCGTCCGCATCCCAACCATGCTAACCATAGTCCGACCAGGGCTCTCCTGATAAAGAGAGAGATTTTAGTGAATTTAGGATGTCGCCAAAGGGCGACTGTTGAAAGATGTCTGCGGTTGTGAACTCCATGATCGGAGCCCAATTGGGTTCGATCGGGAGGGGTGCGGGATATTCGGAGTCTCGAAAGGAGTCCGGCACCTTGGAGTCACGAACTCCGTGAAGGACAAGATTGGTGTTTGTCTCAATCGTCGTAGAGATTGCAACCCCCGAGGTGGCGTCTAGCCACCCGTCCTCGACCGGCGCAGTCGGCTCCGAGCTAAGGGTCGGAGCGGACACCTGAGCGGCACTCTCGGCACTGTCCAGCGGCAGAGCTACATCATGCCCATCGTGACAGTGCGGCGCGCTCGGCCCTGGCTCGAATCCGTCGAAGATCAAGTCTCCGCGGATGTCAGCCGTGTAGTTTAAACTTCCAAATCTGACCTGATGGCCAGGAGCGTAGCTTTCGATCTGCTCCAGATGGCCAAGTGAATTGGCCCGCAATGCGAAGCCGCCGAATACGAAGATCTGTCCGGGGAGAAAAGTCTCACCCTGGACCATGTCGTGGTTGATGATCGAAGAAGCCATCGGGCCTAAAGGTGACGACACAGAGGAACTCTCAATGAAAGCACCAATGTCGGTGTCAAAACCGGCGGATCTTGGGTAGGGGGTCCCGAACTGTGCGTCTAGGCGGATGGTAACAGGAGACAAGGGACACGATGTTTTTACCCAGGTTCGGGCCCTCTCGATGGAGGTAAAACCCTACTCCTGCTTGATTAATATTGATGATATGGGTAGTACAAGAGTAGATCTACCACGAGATCAGAGAGGCTAAACCCTAGAAGCTAGCCTATGGTATGATTGTTCTTCGTCCTACGGACTAATTCTCTCCAGTTTATATAGACATCGGAGAGGGCTAGGGTTACACAGAGTCGGTTACAATGGGAGGAGATCTACATATCGTATCACCAAGCTTGCCTTCCATGCCAAGGAAAGTCCTATCCGGACACGGGACGAAGTCTTCAATCTTGTATCTTCATAGTCCGGGAGTCTGGCCAAAGGTCATAGTCCGGCCATCCGGACACCCCCTAATCCTGGACTCCCTCAGTAGCAACCTGTGGATAGACCCAAAACCAATAATAGCAGGCAGATAATGGCTTCAGTTAATAAATACGAATAATGGCTTCTTTACTGTTTGTTTCCCACCCAACATGAAACTCTTAGTAGACACCGGAGATTAACTAGATAGTAGATAGATACTATTGATAGCGGCCCCGATATGTACCCCACAACCATATAAAAACTCAAGTTTGACCATTAGTTTGGAGCTGACTCAGAGTCTATTCGGTGAACAGGACGATAAAGTAGCATGTAATATTAAGTGATGCATAACGTAAACAGACACGAAAGAGTGCGACCTCTCTTGCGGACCCGTGTAGTCCTCGAGGTGATCTACTCGGTTGATGATGGTAATGCAGTTTTCATGGCTGCCAGCGGTGGGGAAGAAGATCTGAGGCGGCGAAAGACAGTCTGGAGGCCGGATCCCTGCTGTGCTGGACCCTTCTGTCGTTGGAGCAGCTGAGCTGGGGTGGACGACGACACAGCAGGAGCGGGACAAACCACGCAAGGTTTTCTTTGACAACAATCTGTAAGAGAAGTAATTCTGTAAGGGCTCGTTTGAATTGGAGGATTCCAACAATGCAGGGATAGGAAATAGACAGGAATAGGATAGGAATGCACGTGCAAAACAGAGAATTTAAAAACACTGGATTTCTGCCAATCTGGGTGTTTGATTCACAACAATTGGAAGATCACAGGATGCAAAGAAGCATGGTGAGATTAAGTCAAAACACAAGAAAATGTACGGTTATAATGCTATTATGCTACTATCTCTTAGTATTTGTGCTTCATGAATAGGAATTTGAAAAGGAGGACAAGTGAAAATTAAAATTCCTATGTTTTTTCTTTCAAGGAGACACTAAAGGAACAAATCCGTGTGCTCAGTGGACAATATATATAACATGTAGATTAAAAAAGAGATGCAACAAGTGTAACCTCTTTGGCGAAGCCATGTCGATCTCAGCGTGATTGGGTTGGCCGGTGAGGATGCTCCGGCAGACTTTGGTGTCGGAGGAGGGGAAGAAGATCTTAGGCATCTGGAGATGGAGCCCGAGGTACTGCTCTGTTGTGATGGAGGGTTTCGTCGTTGGAGCAGCTTCGATGAGTTGTACGATGTCGAAGCTGAAGCAGGACAAGAGAGACAATGAAGAACGTTAACCTGAGTGGAATTCTAATAGCATCTCTAATACATGACGTAAAATACATAACCACAAAGTGCTAGATGTAAAATACATCAGCCGCTCATCTCTAAACTTAACTGTCAAAACTGAACATAACTGTCGAAACTGAACTTAACTGTCGAAACTGAACCTAACTATTGAAACTGAATTTTGCTGTCGAAACTGAATTTTGTTGTCAAAACTAAACTCACTAGCAAGGTGAGGCTACACGTCGTTCGACTGACTTTTTCATCTCTGGTCAGTCGATTTTGCAGCCGTTGGATACGAAATCAAGGACCTGTGGTTCATCTTCAACCTCCACCCCCCTGAGCCACCAGCCAGCACCGGCCAAACAGCAGCCCCCCGCCGCCCGCTGCCGGCGGTGCGCCGCCCCGCCTGCGCCGAAAACACTCCCCACCGCCGGTCCATCGCTGCCCCGGCCATCCCTCTAGGCCCCCTCGTGCCGAGCTTTTTCTCCGGTGATCCCCACGCCACCGCCCCGCCAACGCCCCGCCACCGCCGGTGACCACCACCCCCATCCTGAACCCTAAGATAGATAGTGGGGTACCTCTCTGGCGAGCCCCCCTCCCCGCTGGGGCTGGTTCTTCCTTCATCCCGGCGAGCCCATCCCTTGAAAATTGACTGACCCAAAAGTCGATTCAGTCGACTGAAGTGTATCCAAATCGGAGCAGCATCGCAAGCAAGAGCAAGAGTGAGAGCAGCAGTGCGAGCAAGAGCAATAGCAAGAGAAGACCAGGTAGGGGACCGAGAGCAAGAGCAGAGCAGCAGCGCGAGCGAGAGCTAAAGCAGCAGCAGCTCCTACTGATGTGGACGTCGCCGCCGAGGGAGCGACACCGTGGAGGAAGTGGCCGGTGACGCCACCGTGGATTGAGTCGCGCCGTGTCGGCTCGGGACCGACCGCCAGCAGCACCGTGAGATCGAATCAAGAAGAAAATGCAGCGATTAGTGTACAACCTCTTTGGTGGCACCGATTAGGCCGCAGCTTCATCTGAGGAAACTGTGATGATGATGCTCTTACGGTGGTGCAGGTGAAGACGGCGGTGTGGGAATAGAGGTGGCGCGAAAAAAGAGTGGAACATCGGGGCAGCTCCTTGGAGGTGGAGGACGGGGTGGCTGAACCGGCGGGACAATGAGATCAACGACGGATCCTCATCCGGTACGGTGGATGAGGGACGTCGAGGTGTTGCTGTGGACAACATCGTCAGGGAAGAGGCTCCGGCTAGGTGGCGGACGGAGCAGGGTGTGGGGTTTCGTCGCGGGTTTTTGCAGCCTCGGTGTATGAATGGGTGGGCGGATGGGATTGCAGTGGGGAACCATGGCTTAGAGACGCACTTGTCCGAAATATGGGGTAAGTTACAAAAGTACCCCCCACCAATTTGAGGCGGTTCTTTCGGTTCAGGGGTACCATAGGCATTTCGCATGTCGGGATTTCACAGGAGGTGGAAGTTTTCGCGCGCGTTGTAATTTCGGAATAGCAAGGCGCGGGTTGAGATGGAGGGAGTTGTCGGAGCACAACGAGACAAAGATATATCTTAAATATTTCGGGCTAACAAGGCGTGGGTTGAAATTTCTAGACAAGCCTAACGTGTACTGTACCAAATCAATGTGCACTATTTTGCTACGTGTATAATGCATGCAACCTACTACTCAAATGAACGTTTTATTGCATTCCAAACGTATATACTACCGCTTCAATATGAACTAAATTTTAATAAGATATATAGTAATGATTGTTGTGAAGTCAAAGCATTTGAATTCGTTTCTCTGTTTTAATAAAATCTACAATCATCATTATTGTCAAGTTAAACCATCATTTGTGTATTATCTTCACAGCACACCACATGATTAGTCTCGAGTTACATATGAACTATGTGTACTATATGAACTCAAACTATATTTTTTTAATCCACTTTATTTTGAGTTCAAATCACATTACATTTCTAACTCTAGCTAGATCTTCATAATCTAAACCATGTCTCATATGTATAATCTGTTTATCACATTATGTATGGTGCCCCGCCCCCTACGCCTACAAGTATTTAGATGTGAGTTGCAAACACCACACATTACCACAAATTCAAATAAAATGTGAGAATGTTCGACATATAGTATTGTTTAGATTGCTCGATATTTAGTTGTAAGCTGCAAACGCCGCACATTATCACAAATTCAAATAAAATGTGAGATTGTTTGATGTATAGTATGGTTTAGATTGTTCGGCATTTAGTTGTGAGTTGCAAACGCCATGCATTATCACATTATGGTATAACATGTGCACACCATGTGTATCACCGCTATATTCATGCATGCAATGTTTAAAACACTATGATCTCCTATTCAAATATATGAATCCGCTTTCATATCAAATTATGATCTTTGTTAGTCTCTTACACCCACACAATCCTCTAACCTTTGTAGCTACCAGTAACTTTCTCTCGTGCATGCACACGCCCTCCTCGCCCTCCCCCTCCCTCGGCATTCTATCCACCGGGCACATTCATTTTTTTTCTTTAGGTCGTTCTCCCAGAGTCTCCACAACTCCTTTCCGACACACACCGATCGATAAACCTCTCCAGCAATGCCTGCATATAGCATACACACACAGCTTCAATCTCCTTCTTTATGTGTCCTTGCCTCGTGTCTCTCATATGGTCAAACACACGTGTAAACTCTCGCCCCTCTTTTCATCGATCTCACAACCGCACACTCCTCCCCCTATCTAGCTAGTAGTTGGGCCTCTCACACCACCTCCTAGCTCCATTCTCTCTGTCTATCCGTCTCACTGGGCCTTATTTGCCTCTAACAAATGGACGTACACCGACCGAACTCTCGCTATACATATAGCCAGCTAGGTGCTTATAACTCGTTTTTACCCACACATCGATCAATATACCTCATTAGTTGTGTCTCTCCCTTCCTCCGACAAACAACAATTGATCTACCGATCTAGTTAGCTTTGCTTACCAAACACATGGTTCCCCTTCATCATCCATGGATGCGTCCCGACAGATCTATCACGCACAGGCACACACAGAA
The DNA here is from genome assembly GCF_018294505.1 of Triticum aestivum. Taxonomy (NCBI): domain Eukaryota; kingdom Viridiplantae; phylum Streptophyta; class Magnoliopsida; order Poales; family Poaceae; genus Triticum; species Triticum aestivum. The sequence continues at coordinate 61,099,652 of NC_057795.1, read as the reverse complement.
ACACATCCCCACTCTTATTGATAACATTGCAGTTCCACCCTCAGTTTGTCTAGTAGGCCTCTCCCAGCATCTTCGAGAAGCAACTCCATCACCCATCCAGAACTCTACCCCTCTCCCTCCCTCTCCCTCCCTCTCTCTCCTCTCTCTCTCTCTCTCTCTCTCTGTCCCATCATATTTCCCGTCCTTCAGTTATGTATGGATGTCGACCGATCTCCCTCAAGACATAGTTGGATCTCTCCTTCTCAACACATATACGAGTCGTTCTACCTCTATAGATAGGCCTCTGCCTACCCCTCCCCCACCCCCTCCCCCCCCACACACACACCGATACATCAAGCGCTCTCGTCATGTCTCCCTGCCACACACAAACTTGACATGTGCCCTCTAACGTTCCGGTAGGCCAGTCGCCCTATATCTTTGACTTGCACACACACACACACAATTTCGATGGCTCTCTTCATCGATCTCGGACCCACCCACTTGATCCTCTCTTCGACTCTATCGATAGCTATGACCCCTCCCTCTGTTCTCGTGGATTGCCCGGCCCTCTATGTATGATATGGATAGGCCTCCATTTCACACACATTGCATGCAAAAATTTGTTTGAGATGTCATCGACACATATTCCCACAAATAATTCACGAAATCAACCCCCCACCCTACCCCCACCCCCCACCACAAAACAAAAAACACTCACGAACGCGGTTTGTATCTCTCACACACACCCACGTAGGTGGGGGATGTGCATGAAGAGAAGAGGTGCATACACGACACACATACTCCCGTCTCTTTCCCAACCACACCCGCGCGGGTACACGGTGGAGCTCATTTCTATACGAAAAAGGCAGCCCACGTGGTAATTTGGCACATGTACTGGTAGTCCACTTGGCGGATGGAGGATCATCTACCACGGATGAACAAACAAATTGCAACTTGACACGTTATGTTAAATTAAAAAAAGAGGCAAACCATGTGGGGCCTACCTTAGAGGCAAGGCTCTATACAGTAGAGTACTTTTGATGTGTCCTGTCAACTCGCAGAACAAGGAGAAGCTTGCTTAGTACGCCGTCTCCCCCGCCCACGGGCATGGTGGCTCGCAGGATGAGGTGAAGCTTGCTCCTCCCTCGCCCATGCGCGCGGTGGCTCACAGGACGAGGAGAAAAATTTACTACTCCCTCCGTTTACTCCTCCCTACTACCTTGGTTATAGAGATTATGTCATATTTTTTGGAATATATATGTCCTTTAGTAGATTTCAATATGAACTACTAGTACATACCCCAAACACTGATGTATATAGACGTATTTTAGAGTGTACATTCACTCATTTTGCTCCGTATGTAGTAGCACTCTCCCTCGCCCCTCGACCTTCACCCACGTGGTGGACGTGCAGCAATTCATTCGGTCTCATATAGCCAGAACGATATATACTGCACTACCATTATTGCTCGACTTCCTGAAGAGGCGAAGAGCCAATCACAAGGTTAATATTTTGGAGATGCCAAGCGCAAGGTTATAGGAGAACGAGTAGTAGGTGCCGCGTCATTTATAAATAATTTTTTTTCGTCAGTGGCACGTACGCAATATGGTAGGTTCATATGGAGAGAAAAGGAAACCGCTCCACTATATACATAGTCAGGACGGGCCAGCCTACACGGTTGCTTGCTGGGGTTGCTCTCTTCACACTCTCTCGCACAAAACGACTGTGGCCACATCTCTAACATCCCGGCGGATCACGTCCGCTTGGGGAAGGGGTGGATGCTTAGTGTAGATGCGGTGGCCGTCGCCGACGGTGAAAACCCACTGTCAGCACGTCCCGTTCAGGGGTCCCCGCTGTTATCTCTCACAAAGCCGGTGAGGTTGCCTTTGTCCCTTGCTCACTGCCGCGATGTGGGCAGTTGCCGCCTCCCGCCGCCCTCCTCAAGGTTGAGCTTCGTCCCTCAGGTACAACTCCCTTTACAGCCGGCTTGCACCACTGCTCCAGCTGCCCACATCACTCCCTGTGGATATTTCTCTACTTCTTTGCCCCGTAAATACCTGATACCTCTACTGGCTTCTACGTACTGTATTTGTGATGAGTTTATGTCTCATCAACTAGTCCTAGTAATCTTATTCTAATCGCGCTTCTTCATTTTCTTTGCCCCAGGGATGCTCATCTCGATTTTGATGAAACTGCACAAAATGAACGGATGGTCAAAAGGTTGCAAACTTCATTTATTAGGAAGCTCGAACATTGCCAGCAAATTGAAGCCTGGTCAGGGTTCACGGTTCAATGGCTAGGGACTGCATGGATCGTTTTTTTCTTTAGCTGCCTCTGTTCCAAAATAAGTGTCAACTTTAGTAGTAGTACAACTTTGTACTAAAGTTTGCACAAAGTTGAGACACTTATTTTGGAACGGAGGGAGTACATATTTTCTATGATCTGTCAATCATTGAGATGCAATAGCATGCATGTTAGTCTCCTTTGTATTTGATGAAATGTTGCAACGGGCAACCTTGGACGCAAGATACATGTAACAAGAGCTGGAAGCTTCATAGCATTGTACAAATTTATCTCGCTGATAAATTACAGTACGTACTAGTACTATACTAGTACTTCCTCCGTTCCTAAATATAAGTCTTTGTAGAGATTTCACCATTAACCACATGCGGATGTATATAGATGCATTTTGAGTGTAGATTCATTCATTTTATTCCGTATGTAGTTCACCTAGTGGAATCTCTACAAAGACTTATCTACTAGTAATAGCTAGCCCCCACTACTAGGAATTCTCTACCCTCTCCTTGAGCCACATCATCAAAATTGACGTAGCCGTTAAATGAAGTAAATCAGTCATAATAGCCGTCTGATCTAGACATTGAGAGGCTCCGCACTAAGCCACATGCAAGCATGCAGAAATACCATGGCACATGCATGTGAGTGGGTTTTAAATCACATCAACATGTCTGCATGCAAGCATGCACTGGTAGCATGCATGTAAGTGAGCTTTTAAGTCCCATTAACATGTCAAAAAGAAAAATATAATCCCATTATGCAGTAGGAGTTGGCTGATCTTTTTTCCTTACGTGGGATGATCTAAATGATGATGGGAATTTATTTAGTTTGGCTACCACATTTGTCATGCGGTTATAGATTTTTTTTAGTTCTATGAAATCGATAATTTTGTGCAGAGAGATATACCGCTGTTCGGCGGCAACGCGCGGGGACTCATCTAGTAATATTTAGGAACGGAGGGAGTACTATGTAAAAGTTAGGTGTCGCACGGTGATAGTGTGAGGTGGGCCATGTAATCACTGATCCTGCGTGTTTTCACTGCTCTTGCACTCCTCCGCTGTAAGAATGGAGAAAATTGTAATCTACTACCTCCTTTCGCCGAAAGCGTGGGACATCCAGCAGTCCTACCACCTTAGTAATAAAGACCAATGAGCCGTCAAATCACATAGACCCAGCAGTAAGTTGGACGGACGAAGCAACCATCACTCTTGCGCCAGTGAGAGGTCGCGTCCGCTTTGCCCGGGCATGAATGCGGCACCAATTCTTTGGAGCGGCGCTGACCGTTTTGGGTGGGCCAGGCTGGTCAGGAGTGGGTGTGGAAGCTGTCCGCATGTCCCTACCAGACACGCCCGGAAACGAGAGGATGCACCGACTCTCACTATTAAAATCATACACTACACACCATATCTCTGTAGGAGTAGGTCGATCTGTCGCTCTCTCTAACACACACATGCTGTTAAACACACACACGCACACGCATGCACCTTGGTCCCGTTGCACCTTCTAACGTGACTTATTACACCTAGACGGAGGGAGTAGTAAGTATAAGAGATATGGTGGCACACTGACTTAAGTCGAATACAACTGCCCAAAATTTGTGTGCATGTTATAATAAGGATTCACTTAAAGTAGTACGTGAGCGAACAGAGGGATCAATTGGACAGTGTTCCCGAGCAGTAGCGAGATGTGTGAGGTAGTAAGATACACCGCTGGCGCTTTTAATTTTTCTTATTAATTTGTTTGTTTCGCCCTCTGACTGCTGGGACCCAACGTACTACGTGGAGAGAGGTAAGGTGACTAAGGCTGCATTATTTCTGCACCACTGTGGATAGTCTTACCACCAAAGCCACATGACACGATTATGATTGAAATCCTAATGACTCCCACACACACACACACAAAAACACGGCATGCCTGTCACATGAATGCAGGAATGTATAAAAGGTTATTTTCCTCTCGTTGAACATAACGGGAGGGTTGTGTAGCTGGTTAGCCTGTTCGCTCGTCAAACTTGAGGTCTCGGGTTCGATAAATACACTTGAGCATAATTTTTGCCAGGAGGATTCTTTGACTGGTCAAAATGTTTTCTAGGGTTTGCACGCTTCACAATCTCTCTCCAGTATATATATACACGCTGGAGCCTCAGCGATTGTAGTTGCTCTCTTCACACTCTCTCGCCCTCTCCCGCTAGAGCCTCAGCGCTTGTAGTTGCTCTCTTCACACTCTCTCACCCTCCAGATCTAAACAAGACTTCGTTGGCCTCTCTCTCCCCTCACTGCTGCTCAAAGAGCCAGCAGGATCCATCCGCTGGGAAGGGGAGGAGGTTTAACGTTGTCGCCGTCGGCGAGGGAGGGAATCCACTACCGGCGCTGTTGTTCACTTTCCACCCAGCGGTGGCGCGGGAGGGCCTCCGACCCCTTCTTCTTCACCGTCGTCCCGTCGCCCACCGAACCACACCCCAAGAACCTTAAGGTATATTTTACTTACTCCACATGCATTGCTCTAGCTGCATGTATACCATGAATCTACGACGTGGTTCAAAGAGGAAAGGAGTGTAGGAAAGTAGTGGGAAAAGTTGTATATAGCATGAATCTAGGACGTGGTTCAAAGAGGAAATGAAGGGGGAAAGTTGTATAGCATGAATCTAGGACGTGGTTCAAAGAGGAAAGGAATGGGGGAAAGTAGTGGGGAAAGTTGTATCGCATAAATCTAGGACGTGGTTCAAAGAGGAAAGGAAGGAGCGAAAGTACTAGTTCAAAAAGGAAAGGAAGGGACAAGGCTGTAGAGTTTGAGCAGGACCAGATTTGCTGCGCTCACATAGGGAAAGGTGTCTAAAGATAACAAAACTGGGACCAACACAAATATGCTCCTTGGTTGTTTGTTCTTTGTTGCAACAGACTGTGCATGACCACAGTACATCGGTAGATGCACATGGTGCTGGTGCATCCACTGTCCCGTGCAACTCATTAGATGTTGTTAATCTAAGGCTCTGTTTGGTTAAAACTCCCTAGTCCATACCTGCTTGGTTCCAGGGACTAAACATGGACTGGAGGTTATTAAATGACATGATAAAAGACCATGTTACCCCTAGTAATGAACTAATAGAAACAAGGTGCGATGCGTGGTAGGGGCAACTGTTGGAAAAAGTCCCAAAAAGACTCCCTCGGGGTCTTCTTTCTTTAGTCCCAAATGCCCACTTTTAGTCCCGAAAAGTCCCTCCTGTTTGGTTTAGATGTGACTGACATGGAGTTTTTTTAGTCCCTACATCAAAATGTCCCTCTAAACAAACACCGTCTAATAATGCCGCTGGAAAATTGATGCAATGCCACAGTTAAAAGCAAATTACATGTTTAACGAATTTTATTGTTAATATAATCTCTATGTTAATATTAATCAATGCCACCGTTTGAGAAATGCTACTGTCTTGCTTTCTTTCCCATTTAGATAAGGTAGATGCTTCTTTTTGTTGGCTGCTGTGTCATCCACCATTATTGACCACTAATTGTTTAATTTGCACCTCTGTGTAAATAGGGTTATCTACTTCACCTCGTTGCCATTGTGACCTTTTGTTGCACTGCACAAAACACTTTTGTTTTAAGAGTTGTAATGCCCCAGATGCAACTTTCCATATTCGTAGCTCCAACTCTTGCCTTTTCCGGAGATGCGACATGATATTTCCTTCGTGGTTGGGTTTTTGTCTTTTGTTTTGCTTTTTGTTCTTGCTATGCATCTCCTCTCATAGCATCATGTGCATTGCATCGGCATCATATTCCTAAAACTTGCATCCGTCCGGGTTTCCCCGGTTCTCTCCGTTGTCCGTTCTGAGCCCCGACCACACTCGCACGCGCCCGCGGCACCTCCGAAATATTATTTTATAAGTGGCATAAAAATGTTCTCGGAATGGGATGCAACTTGGCGTGCGATCTGATTATAGTGTAGACAGAGCGCCTGTCAAGTTTCGTCACATTCGGAGCTCGTTTGATAGCCCAACCGTTAAATATATATCGGCACCATTGCCGGTATTTATATCGGACGTTTTCGGTATCCGGAAACTGTTGCCGGGCTGCATTTCTCTTCTCTCCTCTCAGCCCAACTACTCTTCAGAGCCCACTATCCACTCACCTAGACCCTCTCCACTCCGGAGCCATCCGATGGCGATCGAACGGTCCGAAAACGAAGCAAATCCCCCTAACCCTAGACCCCTGCCTATTTAAACACCCCACACATGCCATTTTGGCCTTCTCCTCCCTCCTCTCCTCGAAATCCATGCCCAGCCAGCACCCTGCCGCCACTTGTCGCGCCCCCATAGTCCAACCCCGCCGCCGGCGACGAGCGCAGCCAACCAGGCGCTGCAACGTCGCGCCCCTGCTTCCCCACTTCGCTGCGGCCCTCAGGGCCCATCAAGAGCCCGCCCCAAGCCCATCCAGGGCCCGAGCCGCCGCCGCTCTCGCGTCTGAGCTCCCCGTGTAGGAGAGCTCCCGATCCAGCACGCCCCGCCGCCGGCGAGCGTCTTCACCGCCCGTCCCCGCCGCCGACCATCGGCCTCGCCGTCGCCATGAAGCTGTCGTCGCCGCCCAGGTTGCGGTGCCCCTGCCCTCCATCTCTCCCTTCTGCTCCCTCCTCTCACATCTCTCTCTCTCTCTGAACTAGGACGCCGCCGCCATGGCCGCCCCTGAGCTCCGTCCACGCCGTCGTTGCCTGGATCCGGCGCCGGCCAGCCGGATCCGCCCCATCTCCACCTCGTCGGCCTTCCCTGCAGCCGCTGCCACTCGAGTCCGGCCGTGGCCATCGCCCCCTTCATCCTCTGCTTCGAGCAGGAGGACGACGAGCGCTCGACCCAGCCCCGTTGACCGCGTCCCCTCCCTCGTTCGATCCAGCCTGCCGCAGCCAGATCCACCAAGCCCAGCCGCCAGCTCGCCCGCGTAGGCCTCTGCAGCAGTCGCTTGGGGCACAGCCCACATCCGGCCCGTGTGGCCTCTGGTGAGCCTCCAGCACCCATGCTCCTGTTTTTTTTGGCCCATCTCATGTTTTTTCCCTGGACGATTTTGCGATTTAAACCAGTGCATTAATAATTACAGAAAATGCCCCTGTTTTAAACTGCTAATAACTATTTAACCATGCATCCAAATAAATGAAACATGCCTTATATTCTATATGCTTAGAATTTCATCTAGTTTAATAATATGCTGCTTTCATCCATGTTTAAAATGTTGTTTGTGTTTATTTGCATAAATGCCATGTTAAAATGATTTATTTCATAACTAAATAACCGTAGCTCCGAATTTAATAAACTTTATATGTAAATGGGGTGGAAAAATGCCTAGTTTAACATGGTGCACTTTATTTTCCTGTTTAACAACTCTAAAATATGTTTTAGGGCAGAACAGTACCAAATTCATAATTTGCACATGGGGATTTTTCCGGAATTGTTGTTTGTTGTTCCGGCCTCTTTTAAACTTGCCTAGATAGTTAGTTTACTTATGCTTCACCTCTTGCCATGTTTAACAACATTTAATATTGTTTGGTAGCTTAAACAAGATTAAACTAAATATGTCAATGTGGTGTTTCGTCAATATGCAACTCGTTGCAAATTGAGCTCCACTTAACTTGTAGTATTGTTTGTTGCACTTTGCCATGCCATGCTCTTTAAACCGGACATGCATCATACTTGGTTGCGCATCATGCCATGTTTATGTGTTGTGTGTTTACTATGTTGTTTGCTTCTTTCCGGTTGTTCCTCTTCTTGATAGTTGCCGGTAACATTGCGATTGTGAGGATTCATTCGACTACGCCCCTTCGTCTTCTTCATGGACTCGTTCTTCTTCCTTGCGGGATTTCAGGCAAGATGACCGCTACCTTGGATCTCATTACTATCATTTCTATGCTAGTTGCTTCGTTCTATCGCTATGCTGCGTTACCTATCTTTTACTCTTCAAGCCTCCCAAATTGCCATGTCAGCCTCTAACCTTTTCACCCTTCCTAGCAAACCATTGCTTGGCTATGTTACCGCTTTTGCTCAGCCCCTCTTATAGCGTTGCTAGTTGCAGGTGAAGTTGAAGATAGCCCCATGATGGATAGGATTATGTTGGGATATCACAATATCTCTTATATTATTAATGCATCTATATACTTGGTAAAGGGTGGAAGACTCGGCCTTATGCCTGGTGTTTTGTTCCACTCTTGCCGCCCTAGTTTCCGTCATACCAGTGTTATGTTCCCGGATTTTGCGTTCCTTACGCGGTTGGGTGATTTATGGGACCCCCTTGATAGTTCACTTTGAATAAAACTCCTCCAGCAAGGCCCAACATTGGTTTTACCATTTGCCTCACCTAGCCCTTTTTTCCCTTGGGTTTCCGGAGCCCGAGGGTCATCTTTATTTTAGCCCCCCCGGGCCAATGCTTGTCTAAGTGTTGGTCCAAACTGAGCCGCCCGCGGGGCCCCCTCGGGGAAACTCGAGGTCTGGTTTTACTCGTAACCTGTCTCATCCGGTGTTGCCCTGAGAACGAGATATGTGCAGCTCCTATCGGGATTGTCGGTGCATTGGGCGGCTTTACTGGTCTTGTTTTACCATTGTCGAAATGTCTTGTAAATGGGATTCCGAGTCTGTTCGGGTCTTCCTGGGAGAAGGTATATCCTTCGTTGATCGCGAGAGCTTATCATGGGCTAAGTTGGGACACCCCTGCAGGGTATAAACTTTCGAAAGCCGTGCCCGCGGTTATGTGGCAGATGGGAATTTGTTAATGTCCGGTTGTAGATAACTTGACACCAGATCCGAATTAAAACGCATCAACCGTGTGTGTAGCCGTGATGGTCTCTTTTCGGCGGAGTCCGGGAAGTGAACTCGGTTTCTGGGTTATGTTTGATGTAAGTAGGAGTTCAGGATCACTTCTTGATCATTGCTAGTTTCATGGCCGTTCCATTGCTTCTCTTCTCGCTCTTATTTGCGTATGTTAGCCTCCATATTATGCTTAGTCGCTGCTGCAACCTCACCACATTACCCCTTCCTTTCCCATTAAGCTTTGCTAGTCTTGATACCCATGATAATGGGATTGCTGAGTCCTCGTGGCTCACAGATTACTACAACAACAGTTGTAGGTACAGGTTATGCGATGGTCATGATGCGAGAGCGATGTTTGCTTGTACTGGAGTTCTTCTTCTGCTTCTTCTTCGATCAAGGGATAGGTTCCAAGTCGGCAGCCTGGGCTAGCAGGGTGGATGTCGTTTGAGCTTCTGTTTGTGTTTCATCCATAGTTGGATGGTGCTCTTATGTAATATGATGTTGTATTTGTGTGGCATTGTATGTCTTATGTATGTATCCCCATATATTATGTAATGTTGATGTAATGATATCGACCTTGCAAAGCATTTCAATATGCGGTTCTATCCTTGGTGGGACCTTCGAGTCTCTTTAGGATAGTATCGCATATTGGGCGTGACAAGAGTGTTTTGTGCAGTTCAACCAAAATGTCACACCGACAACGTTGCTTGATTGCTTGATCTTAGTGGAACTGCACAAGAGGAGATCTTACTTCCTATCCGTTAAGGCGAATTTGCTTCAGATCTTCTTCTTGTGAGTTGTTTGAATTCCGCATCATGAGAGGTCAGTACTAGCCTTCTTTCACATGATTCTGCAGTGTGCTTTCATATGTTGTGCTACTTGTACGATAATGTTGCTTGATTTTAGTGAACTTCACAAATGGAGACAAGACTTCCAATCTGTATGTGCACCATAATATCCCATTGAGGTAAGATAAGGATATTTCACAACTGCTGGCCTGTATTTTGCCACTTTCATCAGAAAATTAATGTCATTGTTTAGTGCTATACTTGTGCTCCCTAATTGACATGCCAAATCTTACATTGAAGGCGAAGCTTGTCTGTTATTGAACCAAGTGATGAAGGGGAAGAACAAGCGGAAAAACAAAAATCAACTCCTGGTGCTGTAATGAAGCACTGGAACTGTGATGACACAAGTAATGAAATAGTTTTGCATCTTAATTTATTGCTATGGCTAGAACGAGCAATTGTTTTGCCACTGATTTGATGAAACTCTTAATGTAATACGTAATTATCTCTACTTGTGCAAACAGGGATCTTATTTGAAGATACCATATATTTTAGTGAAACTGCACAAAAAGATGTTGGAAACTTAAACTAATCGAGGAGTATATAGTAAGCATGGCCACCATAGTAGATAGCAACATATGGTTCCGGAGAAGTGCTTGATCTGTATGCTCTACACAATAAGCCTCCTGACAAAGGTTGGTACTCGCCCACTAATTCATCCATATGATTGAGCTTTGTCATCTCTATTGGTGTTGTGCTACTGTTTAGATACTGTCATGAAAAAGTGGTATTGGCCTTGAGAAGTGCTTCGTCTGTGATGTTTTAAATATTTCCTTTCCTTTTTTTCGAGCAAATAGGGATGCTAGCATTTAGTTGTCCTCTTGTCTTTGCACAATAGGATCAGCTTCCTCTGAAGAAGAATATGGAGTACGTGAAGTGACTAGTTCCGATTATGCCAGGATGAAGAAGCCATGTCTATCTTCTCATTAGAAGGAGCAGTTGAAGGATGGTTAAATTACTCCCCACAAGACCAAACTAACTTCAGCTCAGAAGGACTGAGAAATCTCCATTGTTTTGCTGTGATGCGCGAGTACAATGTTGTTCTAGGATTCTCATCAGAAGGAGCAGTTGAAGGATGGTTACATTACTCCCCACAAGACCAAACTAACTTCAGCTCAGAAGGACTAACAAATCTCCATTTTTTTGTTGTGATGCGCGAGTACAATGTTGTTCTAGGATTCTTTCTGGTGAGTTCCATTTTTCTAAAAGTGTGCTCTACATGGACCATGTAGGTGTCTGTTTAAACTGTCAATTCATAGTACATTTAGCTTTATACTAATCACTTTTTTTGTATTTGTGCAAACAGGTGTGATCAGCTTGATTTCAACGGGAACTGCACAAAATGTTCATGAATACATCGAATCATTCATTTCCACCACAAGAAAGGAGATGCCGATAAGTTCAAGGCGTTGCAACATATAAGGGCGAAATCATACAAACTACGTGTGAATTTGGTTGATTTTGGTGGAACTGCATAAAAAGAATAGTTGGTTTATTTAGCACGAGGTGACATGTCAATGTCCGAACTGATGGAAAACCCTGCCCATTCCACAATCGTAGGCATTTGATATTTTGGAATGGGACAACCTTGTCAAATTTTTCTCATTGATTTTAAGACATGCGTCTGATATTTTCGAATGGGACGCCCTTGCTGTTAGCAGCGTCGATCAATTTTTTCTTTATTCTTTAGTTGTGAAGTAAATATTGCCTCTAACATGTGAGTCGCTGAGATGCATAATCATCGATTGTTTTGAATGTTCTCTATGAATTGCCAGCCCTGTGTGTTTGATTGCAATGTACAAAAACACTAAAAATCTGCTCAAACTCTTTGTACTCCTTCTGTTCCTTTTTACTTTGCACATTGTGAAAGTGCATACTTTTTTGTATAAGATTGGTCAAAGTAGAGATACTTTGACTGCAAAAAAACTTGTATAGAAAGGACTGGAGGGAGTACATATGAAACTGCTGCAAACAAGGTGATCACCCTGCGAATAATGCTAGTACATATTGTTTTGCATGTTCATTCAATGCTAGTGATACAGGAATTCGAACTAATCGAAATAAATTCATTCATACATGGTCGGATTTCATATAAACATGCCGGATTTAATTACATTTCATACATTCTTCAACTAAAAAGGGGTGTTTGTGGCCGCATGCATATCCCAGATGCAGAGGCCAGGGCTCATCCTCCTTTTCTTAAAAAACTAAAAAGGGGTGCGCTAGAGGTATAATTAATTAATCGAAGCTACCCACCTGTGTCCCGCTGAGCCGAACAGAAGCTTCAGTGACTTAACTGCAGGTGCAGTTGCATAACTGACATGTGGCATGTTGGTCCCACGTGTCAGTCGGCCAACTGCACCAACAGTTAAGTAGAAGCAGCGTTCTTCTCCAGCGCGGCTCTCCGACTCCAGGTCGCCGTCAAGAAGCTAATCGGCCGTCAATGGTCAACCTGCCTAGCTTGGCTTCAACCGGAGGGTAGCAGCGGTGGCCTTACTTGGACTCGAGCGGCGGCGACCTACCGTGTTCTACTCTTCCTCGTTGTTGGTGGGGCGGGGCCTCGGTGGAGCCAGCGATGTCCTTTGCCTCGTTGTTGGCGGGGCGGGGCCTCGGCGGAGCTGGCGGTGTCCTCTGCCTCGTTGTTGGCGCCACGGGGCCTCGGCGGAGCAGGGCGTCGTCGACGCCAGCGGAGCAGGGACTCGTCGGAGCCGGCATTGTCCTCTGCCTCGTCCTCGTATCTCCAAACAACGCCTCGCCCGCTTCATCGCCCTCTTTGCTAGCCTCTTTGTAGGCGGCGGCAGCCTCCGCCACCCGCATGCGGTACCGCCAGCGCTCAAGGTGGCCCTTGCGGGAGGAGCGGTACGAGTCGAGCAGCACCTCCTGCTCCGCCCGCTCCGCGGCGATCTGCTCCTCCGCCTGCAGGTGCTCCTGGAGGAGATGGTGGTTGTAGGCGGCGTCGTCCTGCGCCTCCCGGAACTGCTCCTCACGCATCTTCCTCACCCTGTCCATATATTGGGCACGGGCCTCGCCGATGGTCATGGTGCAATGCACCAGCGAGGATGGCACGGAGGAGGGGGTTGGTGCCGGATCGCCGACTACCATGTTCTCCTTGTGGTCCATCGTCCGCCCGTCCCGAAGAGCGTCGGAGCGCGAGGAAGCCATGGTGGGCAGTAGTGGTGTGGACAGGAGAAAGGGAACGGATGCAGATGACTACGGCTATGGCCGGCGCAGCAGTTTATATAGAAATGGTGGGCGGGCGGAGGGACGGACGTGTGGCACCGGAGTAGCCGCCTCGGCAACCGCGTATCATTAATGTGTGTGGCAGATGGACGGACAGACGGCACTTGTGTCGTTTGAAGGCGGAGCAATCGCTTGCACTGGGAAGCGGGGCGACCGGCGCTGACTATTTCGGGCGAAAAGCGTGCGCGGGCGAGGAGATGACTTTACTTGGATAGGATGACAATGGGGACCCACCAGGTCCATAGCCTCACGTACGCAAGTGCCTCCTTATTATATATATATATATATATATATATATATATATAGGACAAATGTTTCCTACAAGCAGTGGTAGTTACCACCACTTGCGTTTTGTATGTTGTATGTAGTATCTATTGAAACCGAGAGTATATACGTGTAGTATGTAGTATATAACAATGATTAGGTAGTATATATACTAATTTTTAGGTAGTATGTACCATGTTTTGAGTAAGATCTTTTTTACGTACAAATATGTACGTATTTCACAAATATAACAAAAACTATGAGCTCATATGTAATTTTTTCATGTAAC